>NW_024584495.1:2796-4479 GCF_018398535.1 Haplochromis burtoni
TGCTAATGTGTTAACGGTAGGTATAACTACTACCGCAATTTTAAAAAATACAGTAAGTAAATGTAAATAACCTTAATATACCCATAATGCAAAGCAAATTACAGTAATTAACTGTAGAAATGTTTTCAGGTAAGTTACTGGGCATTTTGTGGTATTTTACTGTGAAAAATACAGCAAAGGTTAGCAGTGTAGTCGGAACCGTGAGTCGGCTTTGAGAGTGGTCTCGAATGATTGTGTCGATGGTGGATGCTAGATATTGCTCACAAAAGCACGGGAGAAGTGAACGGATGCCATGAAGAATTATGCACACGACGCAGTTTGAATGTCTTAAAAGGAGCGATAGAGGACAGAACCTGGCATTCCAGTGCCACAAAGGTTCGTCAGTGCTTTGCGAAGGCAGGAAAGATGGCAGAGAAACTGGTGTCTCGGTGCCGGAACAGATCGCTGCTACATCTTGTGGAAGACTGGACGAAATGGAGAAACTGGCATCCTGGTGAAAGTAATATTTTTGGTTTTTTGCGAGTGATTGATGGCGGAAGCTGCCAATCCAGTAACGGAAGGGTAAGCTGCTTAGGGAACGGAACCTGGCATCTCGGTGCAAAGAACGTTTTCTGCCTTTGCAAATAAGGAATAGAGACCGAGAACCTGGCGTTTTGGTGCTGAAAGGAACATCTGCTGCATAGCATATGAGGGCTAGATGCGGAGGAGGTGGCGTCCCAGTGGTAGAAGGATTCACTGCTGTTTTTGCTGTGATAAATGCAGAGAAACTGGCAACTCTATATTAGAAAGCTCACTGCTGAGTATGCGAATGAGGGATAAAGAAGAACGAGGCAACTCGGTGCCAAGGCTTGCTATTTTATTCGCATAGGAGGGATAGAGGAAGAGAACATGGCATCCTGGTGCCAAAAGCATGCTGCTGCATTTTGCCAATATGGGATACTGGAAAGGGAAACTGGTGACTCGTTCGTAGAAAAGCTTGCTGGTGCGATTGGATATGAGCGAAGGACCTAGCATCCTGGTGCCACGTAAGCATGTTGCTAAATTTTGCAAAGAATTGATGGAGGGAAGGGAAACTGGCAAGGCGTGGGTAGAAGGCTTACAACTGCTTTGTAAATAAGGGATAAAGGAAAAACCTGGCAACCCAGTGCCTTTTTTTTCTCCATGCAGAGAAACTGACCATTTTGCAAATGAGAAATGAGAACTTGGTATCGGGGCTAGAAGGATTCATGCTGCTTGTTGCCATGATGGATGTAGAGAAACTGGCAGTTCAGTAGCCTCCTGAGACCCAGGGGAAAAAAAGTATTTTGATTTTGATTTTTTTCAGATAAATCAAGAGTTGGGATGGTAAAAAAACAAAATTATTTTTAACAAATTTTATTTAAATTTTACAACATGTGCACTTCAGTGCACAAGGGGAGTTCATTAATCACGAATGTGAAACTAACAAAATTCAAGAGCTATTTAGGAAAATTAAAAGCTCCACTGAATTTTTTGTAAGCAGGATATTAAAACTTATTTATATAACAATATCCTAAAAAAGTAGATCATGGGTCAACTTAGAAGTCACTGACACTTCACTAGCTGTAAGCCATTGGTTCAGGAACAAGTGATTGCACTGGGCTTTCTATTTCACAAAAGTCAATTCATTTATGATATCTGAGGAAGTACTGTGATTTTTATTTG
>NW_024584495.1:4504-6680 GCF_018398535.1 Haplochromis burtoni
CTGTGACAGTGAGAACGGCGCTAAGCTGTCATCCCTGTTGGACAACATCTCCCACCCCATGCAGCAGACTGTGACAGCACTGAGCAGCTCCTTCAGTGGGAGACTGCGGCACCCACGGTGTGGGACGGAGAGATTTCGCAGGTCTTTCCTCCCCACTGCTGTCAGACTCCACAACAAAGACTTTAACTGAACAAACACACACATCCACACATGTGCAATAACACTAAGTGCAATAATCTTTTCTGGCATCGTTGTATTTTTACTCAGTTGTATATAGCATTCGTATTCTATTTTTATCTTATTGTATATTTTTATTCTATTTTATTCTACTGTATATAGTATATTTATTTTATTCTATTCTGTACAGCTGTGTACTGTATTTATTCTTATTGTATTCTAATTTTTGCGTCATAACTTTTGCACTGTCCACTTCCTGCTGTGACAAAACAAATTTCCCACGTGTGGGACTAATAAAGGTCATTATCTTACATCTTAACACTCTAATTTATATCGTCTTAATAACTTTATCATACTACTCTTATGTACCTTTAGATACAAGACTCTCTGAATGTGTCATGGTCCTGGGTCGGTGACCCAGCGCTTTTAGTTTATTATGATGATGATTATTATTGTTCGAGTTCTATGTGTTATATCTCTGGTCTGGTCTCTGTCTGTCTATGGTGCCCCCCACTGTTTGTGAATCTGTCTGTTTAGTTCTGTGTCTTGTTTGGTTCCTGTGTCTGAGTTTCCTGTCTTATTGTGAAGGTCTCTGTCTGATGTGAGTGTGTTCAGTTTACGTTTCCCCTGTCCCGTCAGCTCTGATTTCTCCCAGCTGTGTTGCCCTTCTGTCTCTCATCCCCTGATTACTGGTGTGTGTATTTAAGCCCTGTGTGTTCTCCTGCCTGTTGCCGGTTCGTCTGTGTTACGCCGTGTCAGTCTGCGTTACACTGTGGTCCACGGTGTCCTGTTCCTCGTCCGTGTCTCTCTGCCTCTCATCCCCCATTCTGGTACCCTCTCAGGTTTGTCATTTAGCTTTCCCAGTTTAGGTCTTTAGTTTTGTCTTCCCTCTTTGCCTGTTTTGCCATCTCACTACTGTGTCAATAAAACATCACTAGCGTTATCATCTACTGCCTGCGTTTTGGGTCCTTTTTCCCTTCTACACCACACGGCTCGCCTCGGCAGCCGTGATAGTACAAACCGGCCAAACATGGACCCAGCGGCATTCGCACCTTCCGAGGAGCTTCGGGAGGAATTAATCGATTCAGTTTCAAGATGGATTAATCTGTGGCTAGAGCATGAGGGGGAGGAATTTCGTCATGCTCTGGAGGCCCGACTTCAGCGGCTAGTTTCCAGTCACCCCTGGCTGCTGGATTCACTTCACCCACTCCTACAGGACTTCCTCCTTAACACGCTTCACCTTCACCCCCCAACTGCGACAGCTGGCCTGCTTGGTTTACTGGAAGATTCTCCCCCCAGTCCACCAGAGGACTCTCAGCCGGACAAAATGCCACCCGATCAGTCGGCTTCTCCCTTCTTCCAGGCAAAACGGCGGTCACGCCGCCGTCATCCTTCGCTCGGCAAGCAAGCTCTCGGGGTGAGACAGAGACAGAGTGACTGTTTCATGTACATGCAGCCCCCCAGTGGCCAGCTCACACCAGCCCAGGCTTTTTACAAAGCACTGGGAATCATCCTCATTCCACCCAGCTGATCCACCCCTCTGCAGGAGCAGCCACTTCAGAGCTGCCCCATATCACCGTCCGCTTCCCCTGCCGCTCTCGCCCCTTCTCCCAGGCGGAAGCGACGTCCACGCGGCCGTCAGTTACCAGCAGATTCTGTGAGTCAGGAACGCAGTGTTTTTTCTGCTCCATCTGAGCCTGCATTCATGAACACTCTGTCAGTTATTCCTGAGTCTAGTAATTCAATGCAAGTTTCCTCAGGTTTATTCGATTGTGAAAAGATTAATTTAGAAAAGGTTAATTCTTTGTCAGACACTCCTAAGTCTGTTAACACCTGCTCTGAGGATTTGAAGGACTGCTTTCATTCTGCCTCTTCCAAGTCCCGTGTTATGCTAACCAGGACTTTCAATTTGAAAAAATAAAAAAATAACAAAGACTATCCACTGGAAGCTCAGTTAGCCGCCCGGCCAGAAGCTCAGTTAGCCGCCCGGCCAGAAGCT
>NW_024584495.1:6705-15974 GCF_018398535.1 Haplochromis burtoni
CAGTCGCCACCTCCACCACATTCAGCCTCACCACCCGTAGCTCAGTTACAGTCACAGCCAGACTTACTGCAAACTATGTTGCAATCTCTAGCCCAGTCAGTAGCCCAGTTGGCAGAAGAATCATCAGCCTTATCATACGTTCAGCTCCCACTCCATCCACCATTGTCATCACAACCATTATGTCAGTCACCCTCAGTTCAGCCTCCTGTTCAGCAGCCACCAGCCCTGCATCCTGTGTCAGTTTCTCCACCTGTACAGCAATACAAGTCAATTCAACCTGAAAAACACTGTTCTTCGCCCATCCATTCCAAGCAGAGAGACAAATTTAATAATGTCAGCATTCCTCAAAGGCTGGCCAGTTCTGAGACTGAGATGCACTCCAGGGCCTCCCCTGAGGCTGGGTTTCAGCCCCCAGCTGACTCTGGACCCCTGGAGGTTAAGAAGCCAGCTGAGGACTGCACCCGGCTGTCGCTGCCTGAGCAGAGTCAATGCTCTGTGCAGCTGCAGCCTGCTATGTGCTTGCCAAAGGCCCGTGCGCCTGCTGGTCCGGTTCTGTGCCTGCCAGGGGCCCGTGCGCCTGCTGGTTCTGTTCTGTCCCTGCCAGAGGCCCGTGCGCCTGCTGGTTCTGTTCTATGCCTGCCAGAGCCCACTGGTCCTGAGACTGTTCTTGCTGGAGGGCCCGAGGAGCCCGTCCAGCCTCCTGCCTCGTCAGCTGGAGGGCCCGAGGAGCCCGTCCAGCCACCAGCTGCTCCACCAGCAGCCTCATCCACGCTTGCAGCAGCAGTTTCATCCTTGCCGCCGCCTGCTCCACCATCATCACCAGCATTATCATCTACTGCCTGCGATTTGGGTCCTTTCTCCCGTCAATACCACATGGCTCGCCTCGGCAGCCGTGACAGAATGTTTATATCACACAACTTGAGTCTTGATGTTAGCAGGACATTGATGGAGAAAAGGCAGAAAGGTGTTAGCCTGGAGAAACACACCAGCTGAGAGAGCCTCCTTCCTAGTTAAGGCGAGGAAGGAGTAGAAGAGAAGGGAGTTACTGTTAAAATACTATTATTGCATTGTTTTTTGTTGTTTTTTTTTTTTTTTTTATGCTATGGGATTGAAAAACTTCAAAAAACAACAACAGCACAATTTTATGCTTGATATGCTAAACAAAACTTTAATTTTTAAAGTAGTAAATACTACAGTATGTCAAGCAATGGGGATATATGATCAGATTTCAAAAAGTACAGAATTATGGTGTCATTAATTAATGTACAGAGAGAAATTTACATATAAATTTAAAAACAAATGCCAAATAAAAGTAGGTAACAGTTCAATTACTATTACTATTTTTCCAAAATAATAATAAAAAAACCTATATAAATACATAAATACTACTGAAAAAATACAAACTAATAACACTGATCCTTATATTTATACATGTAACGTGTTTATTGAAAAAAAAGAAACATTAAGCATTGTTAACTGATCTTTGTGATAAACTGAGATGTAACACACAGGGATGCCTGCACTAACCAGCCCTTTACAACAGAATATTTCATACAATATTTTGTTTACTTTAAACCTAAAACACTTTGAAATAAACCTGTTTAATCAACTTGCACATATATCAGCTAATATACCTTGAACATCAAGACACAGCAAGGCAAAGAAATGAAATGTCAATTTGTGATGATTTCTGAATGGTATATAGATGAATTTTACAACAGTACTTAAAATGAAATTCTTAGTCAAAAACATGAAAAAAATGTTGTTTTCATTTAACGTTCGTGCTGGATTGAGCAAATATGACATATATGACAAATATGTGTCATATTATGACAAATATAACAAAGAATATTAGTAAAATTCGTCTAGTCCAAATATATGTTTGCCTTCAGAAAAGTTTTGAATATTTTTGAATTGTTTTAAATAAGGAAATCTAACCTTAATGGAAATCATTTCCCTTTCAAATAAATTAAACTCAAGATTCTGTTTCGTATTTTGGTGAGTTTAAATCCATACATGAGAGGATTCATAACTGGAGGGATGATGAGAAATTCAAGAGTGATGAAGTTTTGGAGGCTTTGGGGTAAATCTCTGGAGCCAAAGCGCAAGTACATCGAATCAAAAGCCATTACAGTGAAATTTATGATCACAGAAGTCAGATGGGGCACACAGGTCTGCATAAACTTTACTCTGTCCTCTCTGGACCTCACACATGTTTTAATAAGATATATGTAAGTCCAAATTATGAAAAGCCAATGAAAATGATAAATGACAAGTATCACATATGCACTGATGTTATTTGAAAAAGTGTCAGCTTCAGGACAAGCAAGTTGAACAATTAACCAGTTTAGACATAAGGCTCTCTGAATCTTTATACCACATAACTTGAGTCTTGCTGTAAGCAGGACATTGATGGCAAAAATGCAGAAAGGTGTCAGCCAGGAGAAACACACCAGCTGTGAAAGCCTCCTCTTAGTCATGAAAGAGTGGTAGTGCAGAGGTCGACATATAGCCAGATACCTGTCAAAGGCCATGACAGCTAAAATAGACAAATCACAGCAAGCAAATGAATACATGATAAAAGCTTGTAAAAGGCACCCTTCATAGGAGATTCTGTGAGAAGACGACAGTAAATCTGAAAGGAATTTGGGGTAGAAACCTGTGGTCCCATAAAGTGCATTTATGCAGAAGCTGCTCAGTAAAATGTACATAGGTTCATGGAGGCTTTCATCCAAGACAATGAGCAGCACAAGAGAGATATTGATAAATAAAATCACACAATAATACAGTAAGGTGGTTAACAAGAGTGGTACTCTGTAATTCATTGTCTCATTAAATCCTGACAAAATAAAAATTCTTACAATAGACACATTATCCATGATCAGAGAACACATCTACCTTCTTTGTGTAACAATATGTAAGTGTACAGAGCACAGAGCTGCTGTATCTAGATCCCTAACAGTATCTGTTCTCCCTCGTCACCTTCCCTTAAATGCTGCCTTTGGCTCAACAACAAACACACACCTGGGAATTTGACCTCTGTTGATTGAAGGGCTCTCTGAGAAGCTTCTTCAGTTCTAAGGTCAACTGGTGGGGAGTCCCAGATTTAAGCCTAGTGGGAGTTTCCCCCCAAGGGGGGGGGGATACTCGCAGATGAGAGGTGAAACGTCTTCAAGCAACTTAAAGAAGTCCAGACGCTGTTCTTTGCAAGCTCCTCTGCCTCGCCTGGTGCTGCGGGGACTAAAGAAGTCTTCAGGTCCCAAACTGCCTCCTCAACATCACCGGCCACTTTCCAGGCCACCGGCTGGGTGTCATTGCCGTCGGTGATGACCTCCTGAACGCCGCCGCTGCCTTCCGCGTGGCCGGCCTCTGGATCTGCTCTGTCGCCGCCACTGCCTTCCGTGTGGTCGGCCTCTGGAGAGGAACTGTTATGGACTCCTGTGTTGCCATCCTCCGGGCCGGCCTCCTGAACAGTGTTTGATCTGCTTCCTGTGCTCCACTGTTTCTGGTGGCTTTCTTGTTTTCAGACTCGGTGTGTTCAGTTTACGTTTTCCCTGTCCCGTCAGCTTTGATTTCCCCCAGGTGTGTTTCCCTCCTGTTGCTCATCCCTTGATTGCTGCTATGTGTATTTAAGCCCTGTGTGTTCTCCTGCCTATTGCCGGTTCGTTTGTTTTCTACGGTATCCTGTCCCTCGTCCGTGTCTCTCTGCCTCTCCCCCATTCTGGTACCCTCTCAGGTTTGTCATTTAGCTTTCCCAGTTTAGGTCTTTAGTTTTGTCTTCCCTCTTTGCCTGTTTTGCCATCTCACCACTGTGTAAATAAAACATCACTAGCGTTATCATCTACTGCCTGCGTTTTGGGTCCTTTCTCCCTTCTACACCACACAGCTCGCCTCGGCAGCCGTGACATAGGGAAGCTAGATGCTGCATTGCAAATAGGGGATGAAGGAAAACCTGGCAACCCGGTGCCATTAAATTAAATTAATCAATTAATTAATTTTGTCTATGCTGGGAACTGGCAACCCAATGGCAAAAAAGCTTGCTGTTGCTTTTGTGAATGAGGGATAAAGGAACCTGGCAACCCAGTGCCAAGGTTTGCTGTAGAATTTTGCGAACGAAGGAGAGTGGCTGGAAACATGTCAACTCTGTGCCGAAGCTTGCTGCAGAGTTTAGCAGAGGAAGGATGAGAGGCTGGAGACCTGGCAACTCGGTGCTGGGGTTAACAGCATAATTTGCGAACGAGGGATGAGTGGCTGAGAGCCTGGCAACCCGGTGCCGATGATTGCTGCAGAATTTTGCGAAGCAGGGATGAGGGGCTGGGAACCTGGCAACTCTGTGCCTCTTTTTTTAAGCTATGCTGAGAACCTGGCAACCTGATGGTCAAAGAGCTCGCTGCCACTTTTGCGAATGAGGATAAAGGAACCTGGCAACCCGGTGCCGATGTTAGCTGCAGAATTTGCGAAGGAGGGAAGAGGTTGGGAACCTGGCAACTATAGAACTGGCCACTCAGTGCCTTTTTTTTTGTTTTTGCGTCTTCGCTGAGAAACTGGGAGTTCGGTGGTAGTAAACTTGCTGCTGCGTTTGCAAATGGTAGATAGGGAAGAACCAGGCATCCCAGTTGTGACTTGCTTGAGCATTTAGTGGAAGGAGGGATAGAAAACATCAGGGCGATGGAGAAACAGTTGAGCATGGAACTAGTGACAGATTTCCAGCTTGCATTAAATGGTGTTAGGAGGAAGGAGCACAAAGCTGAGCTTGTCCCTGCTACCTGGCGCCGGCAGGTGGGTGGAGCTATGAAGTACACAGTAGCTTTTGCTGTTGGAGCTGCGATTTTCTTGGAAGCGTGGGAACGGCGTGGCTTCTGGCGCTGACGTCCGTCGGCTTTCCGGCTAACTCGCCCAGCCTGTGGTCCTTTCACATCGCTATTTTCAGAGTGACATGAAAGGAGCTGTGAGTTCGGCTGGTGGGCGGTTTTCGCTGAAGTGACGGGCAACCGGAGTTACTTCATAACTGAATTTAGCGGAGATAAGACGACTGGATGGATCAATGTTGCAGACCACATGTCGGATCACGAGAAAACTGCTAGAGGGTCGTCAGCAGTCAGTCTCTGTAAAGTGCCGCTGTGGCATTCAGTGTGTTTCTTGGATTACCGGAGGAAAAGCGATGGAAGCAGCGCTTGAGTAGTTGTTCATCTGATGTGCTGACGGACGAGAGGATGATTGTAGCAAATGGAAGGGTGAGTAAAATTATGTTACTCCTGTGAGAAAGCTGTGTTTAAAGGTATCCGCCAAGAATGGACCCTGTTTGCACGTGTTATGGAAATTTTAACAACACACCCAGTGAGCTTGATTTGAAGTGGGTTTAATAAACACATTGCAATGTGGAGAGAGCTCCCAGTGAAACCCCAGGATCGTCTCTGAATTGTGGCCACCGCCCTTAATACAAAGAACATTCCTCAAACTCTTTCATGTTGGCGCCTCTCACAGGGGGCTATACCTCCTCCCGCATAGAGAGAATTATAACCTTGTTTTCTGCTTAGCCTTCACCTAAGGATTTACATCCCTGATAAGCAGAAGGAGCCTCACTATCTGTTTAATGTCTCCCTTTACAACGGCCTCACTGTGTTAACTTTCCACATGCATGTAAAGTAGTGGCAGGAGTGCTCTTACCATGGTAAAGTGATATTACTATAACTAATGTGATATAATTAAATATGTGATTAATACATGAGAAAAGAAATCTGCCACCACACACGTAAACGAGAATTATCAACTTGCAGAACTAGGGGAACCTATATAGATGACAGCCAGAAGGAACGTGTTTGGAGGCGTGGTCCTGCTCCTGAAATTCCAATACATAATCTCCAATATACACATTATTTTTGACCAATGGCAACACTTGCACTCCAACGGATGCATCAGGGGCAACGCAGGGTTCAGTGTCTCGCACAAGGATACTCTGGGAACAAGTCAGAGATCGATTGACAGACCTGATCGGTATAGTAGATCACCTGCTCTGCCACCTGAGTTACAGCCACCAAAATGCATTGCTCTCTGTTGGTTGTGAACAACTACAAGCAACTCAGGGTCACATTATCAAGTGAAAGAAAAACAAAGCAGATGGTAAATAGACATATTTCTTTTGTGATTGTTATCATTGTGGCATTATCAAATCAAATCAAATCACTTTTACTGTCACATCACATGTGCAGGTACACTGGTACAGTATATGCGAGTGAAATTCTTGTGTGCGAGCAACAGAGGTGTGTAAAAATGCAATAACATAAGAACAAGCAAAATATAAGAATGTGTCACGGTCAGGCGGATCAGCTGCACGCTGATCAGCACTCTCTCTGTTTCTCTCTCTCTCTTCATCTTCTCTCTCGCCGGGGCGGAACTCACTGTGGGTTCACGCCCTCGGCCCACGCCCTCGAGATATGAGACACCTGGGTCTCATTAAGGGGAGCAGCATTTAAGCCAGGAGGTGACTGCTGTTCGTCGCTGGATCATTGTCTATCACGTGTTAGTGAAGTCAAGCTACTACAAGTTTAGTTAAGAGTGTTTTCCTTTGTGCGTTGTACTTAACCCTGTCTCCCTTTCTACAGAGCTTCCTGGATTTTCCCCCGTGTGGCAGTGTCGGAGTGTGAGCCTGTGATCGTGTGAGTGGATAATCTGAAGAATGCGTGTTTTCCCCTGGACTTCCCTGGAGACCCCTTCTCCCCCCATTCAGCTGTATATAGCACCCCCCGCACATTCTTGTATAAACACCTGGTGAATTGTAAATAAACCCTTCTTGTGAGCATCAGAACCAGAGTCCTGCGCTTGAGTCCTCCTCCAAACCGTAACAGAATGGGTAAATCTGAGAGTTATATGAATAAATATATGTACAATATAAGAGTGTATGCGCATTACTGTGTGTGTGTGTGTGTGTGTGTGTGTGTGGGTGTGTGTGTGTGTGTGTGTGTGTGTGTATATATATATATATTCATTATTATTATTATTATTAAATTTCATTCTTTGAATTCTTTTGGAGGCAAAGAAAGACTGGACCCAGGGTGGTCAAAGCTGCTTCCTGATGGAAGCAGTCTGAACAGTTTATGGCTGGGGTGACTGGAGTCCTTGATGATCCTCCCGGCTTTCCTCAGGCACCGCTTCCTGTAGATGTCCTGGAGGGAGGGAAGCTCACCTCCAGTTTGCGGTTGTAAGCGGTGCTGTTGCCATACCAGGTGGTGATGCATCCAGTGAGGATGTTCTCAATGGCACAGCGATAGAAGGTCCTGAGGAATATTTGCCGAATATTTTCAGTCTCCTGAGAAAGAAGAGGTGCTGCTGCGCCTTCTTCACTGTTTATGTGTCCTGACTACGTAAGATCCTCAGCCAGATGTACACCAAGGAACCGGAAGCCACACACTCTCTCCACAGCAGCACCGTTGATGGTGATGGGGGTGTGTACTTCTCTGCACCTCCGGAAGTCCACGATCAACTCCCTCGTCTTTGCGACGTTGAGGGTAAAGTGGTACATTATGCTGTACCACTGAGCTGAAGAGGCGAACCGAATGTTTGCTGCTGAACCAGACATTGTACATTGACTAATTACTTGATGAAAAATTGACTGATTGACTGGTACTGATATTTCCTATTCTATAGGTGCAACGCCAGCAACAACAACAGAGGTGTGGAAGAAGGAGGGGAGGATGAATATAAAGACGGCAGACACATTTTAGTTCAGTTTGCCGTTCTTCCAGCAGTGATGGAGGAAACTGAACTCTGCTTTCAACAACTCTTTAACACCTCCTGCATGAGGCCCAGGCGTCCACACTTTGAGATCATGCTGACTTATATTTTGCTGTCCTTCATTTCTCTGCTTACTGTGATTCTTAACCTGTTGGTCATCATCTCCGTCTCACATTTCAGGTAGAAAGATATCAAACTGAATTGATCTCAAGCAGTAAGAAAGACATTTGTTTTCACAGATAGTATTTCTTTTCTTTTTAAGCCTCTGCACTATATACTTAAATTTGAATAGCACTTGATAGAGCAAACTAAATATAAAATATTGTGTTTTCTCTCCCTATTCAGGCAGCTCCACACCCCCACCAACCTCCTGCTCCTTTCTCTGGCTGTCGCTGATTTCTATGTGGGCCTCCTCTTGTTCTTCCAAATTGTGCTCATAGATGGCTGCTGGTTCCTCGGTGACATCATGTGCACTCTGTATCAATACCTAGCATATGTCATCACCTCGGCCTCCATAGGAACCATGGTGATCATATCTGTTGATCGATATTTGGCTATTTGTTACCCTCTGCATTACTCCACCAAGATCACACAACAAAGAGTTAAAATTGTTGTCTGTTTGTGTTGGATCTGTTCTGTCATCTTTCAAAGTCTGATTCTGATGGATAACCTGGAGCAACCAGGCAGGTATAACTCTTGCATTGGAGAGTGTGTCTTTGTCATTAATTACATCGCAGGACTTGTTGATGTTACTTTTTCCTTTATTGTTCCCTTTACTGTGATTGTAGTTTTGTATCTGAGAGTGTTTGTGGTGGCTGTGTCTCAGGCTCGTGCCATGAGGTCTCAGCTTGCAGTCACTCACCAGCGATCAGTAACAGTAACTGCAAAGAAATCGGAGCTGAAAGCAGCCTGGACTCTTGGTATTGTTGTTTTTGTGTTTCTCATATGTATGTGTCCATATTACTGTGTGGCTCTCACAGGCCAAGATAACTTGCCAAGTGCTTCATCACTGACATTTGTTCTATGTTTGGTCTACTTTAACTCATGTCTGAACCCCATTATATATGTCTTTTTCTACCCTTGGTTCAGAAAATCCATAAAAGTCATTGTTACTCTTCAGATACTGCAGCCTGACTCCTGCCAGGCCACCGTGCTTTAGAGGACCGTTTCTCTCTCTCTCTCTCTCTCTCTCTCTCTCTCTCTCACACACACACACACACACACACACACACACAATTAAGGAATTATACACTCACAGTGTGATCCCAGTCTGCTCAAGCCTGCATGCTAAATATCCTTGGGCAGGTTGCCCTCCGATGTATCAATTGCAGTGTGAATGTGTATATGTATAAATGTTAGTTAGATTGCACTAAAATCTTAGAAAAGTGAGGTGAATGAACAAGTTGTATAAAGTGCTTTGAGTGCTCAGATAGAGTAGAAAAGCGCTATATTAAAAGCAGTCCATTTACCGGCTCGATTACCCGATTACCTTGTGTGTGTATATATAGTGGGTGTCGGTCTGTGTTCGTTGTCGGCTC
>NW_024584496.1:0-1666 GCF_018398535.1 Haplochromis burtoni
TTAACACTGGAGATTTTGCTGTGTATTTTTAAAGTTGACTACCACAACTTCCTCCTTCAGTTTTCACCAGCATTATCTGCATTATATTTCATGTGTGGGCGGTCTCGAGGCAAGTGAAGGCAACACTTGCAATTAGTCACATGTTCTTTTGTGTTTGCAGTGTGCTTATCTATGAATGTTGTGAATGTAAATATCTGTACTGGTAATGCACTAACTGCACTTGTTTAAGATCATATTACTTGACAGAGACCTGATGACAGAATACTGTTTTATTTTCACATATTTGCTTCAAAGTAGCAGTAAATATGTGTATGAACCTGATGAATACAATATAAAAACACAGCCGTCTATATTATTTGTTACCAGTTTTCTACATGTACTTTTTATTGAATTTTTTCATCACTGTAACTACATGAACTCTCCCTTTGCCACCAACAGGTCTTTCTTTGAAGAAAAGGTGAACAGTGCATCTTTTACCAGAGCTCCATCCCTGAATGGCAGATAGAGATGGGGCCCATCCATGTGATGATGTGGATCAATATTGGTGTCTGCCTTCCTTTGACCATACTGGTCATCTGCTGTTTGTGTTGTGTGGTATGTAGATAATCACTAAATACTGTGCATTTTATGTCTGTCAGTATATGAACAAAAAGAAGAGTTTTCAAAACAAATATAATTAAAATAAGAAATATGTTTCCGTTAGGAGAAAAAATGGATGGAAATAATTTTGAACTGATTCCAGCAATCTTAATGTGTAATTTACAAAACTGTGAGAGACAGTTTATTACAAAATATTGTCCAGCAAGCTATTTTTTTCATGGTCCAAAGCCTGATCCTTTTAGCTGACGCCAGGAGACCAAAATGTCTCTATACTGTCCACCTGTGCACTGAACGTCCTTTTCCTTCTTGCGGTCACGTGCACAGATGCCGGTATAGATGCTTATTCAGTACTTAAACATTGAACTAGCACTATAGCACTATTAGTTTTTGTTAAATAAAAATTAAAATGGTGTAATATGTTGTGCACTGTTGTTCAGCTTTAAGACCTGCAAGACCTGATCAGAGGAATATAAACCTTCTTTTTACCCCGACTGTGCTATACTGGTTAGGGATAATTGAACATTTCACTGCGACACTAACATGGGCAGTATCGGACGTATAGACTGGATGGGTCCCGCACACCATTGAATCCTATCGAGATCTTTAAAATTACTTCTGTGGTTTTTTGGGAAACACGAACACCGATTATCCTGAATGGGTACCTGTCACACTGGATGGGGCTGTGCTTAGGCTTCTAAGGGTTATTCCTTTATGAGTCCTGACATAATATAATCAGCTGCATCTGTTATAGTTTACACGTCACAGTATACCCAGAAAAGCTTTCACACTTACATGCAGCTGTGACCTTAAAAAGTAGGTCACGGTCACTCATTTGAGGTCAAGTGACAAAGAAGTGAAAAATGAATCATTATAAAAAAGAGAAAATTAGGGTGTGGTTAAGTGTAATGATCGTAATTTCATGTTTGTTAGAGTTTATACTGGACAGTAAGTCCAGGTTAATGTGCAGGTTTGCAGTGAATTACTATGTTGGTGCAGGCAAGACTGTGATATTCATGGTGACTGGTTAGGTGCTGAGTAATAGCAGGGACACTATAAGAGTGATATG
>NW_024584496.1:2408-15973 GCF_018398535.1 Haplochromis burtoni
AAAAAAAAAAAAAATCATAATAAAAAATAGTTACGAATAAAACAACAGGGAAAAATAAGAGGAGACGGTTGCAGCACAGTGTGGGGGATTATTTCGAATCATGGGAGATGTTGTTTTTATCTTGTTTCTATTCAGTCCTTTAATTACGGAGCCCCGCAGGGAACATGGGAGAAAAAAAAAATTAAGACGGACTTTTGCGAGATCTCGCAAAAGTCCGTCTTAATTGTTACGAATAAAACAACAGGGAAAAATAAGAGGAGACGGTTGCAGCACAGTGTGGGGGATTATTTCGAATCACCAGGTCAAATGTGTGTGAGAGAGTGAATCTGAATGATGTGTTTTACTTTCTAAAACTATGGTTGTTTAGCATGTAGTTAAAACCCTGCTGCTAAGTGGTGCACTGGTGACCTGTGGGTAGTTAACAGATTAAAATGAATAGAGATGGCATGAAAATATTACATCTGTTAGTTTGTACATTAATCAGTGTTCCTGTAACTTCTCTGTTCACATCAAACCGTTGTGTGAGTTAAAATGTAAAAGCTAAATAATGCTGACAAAGTGCCTGCACAGTTTCAAGGTTAGCCTTTCTATCATCCAGTAGAAGATGCACAACACCTGGGTCTCATAGCTTAATCAGAATGTTTCACTAAAGGAGTAAACGTTAATATACTTCACAGTGAAAATATTTGGAAGTGAGGTACTCTCTAACATATAATACACATCCCATCAGATAACAAGTGCAACATTGTAATACCGCACATGACAAAACATTGTCTGTTTAATCTGACCTCATAGATTGCTCTATGATGGAGTTGAACACATCTTGTTATTATTTCATATTCTGACTGATAATTGTATGTCCTGCAGGTGCGACGGGATCAGGTCCCTGTCATCTATTACACAAACCTCCTGATCTCCAACCTAATCCAGATGTGCACTATCATCATTATCGTGGCAAAACCAGATGATCATGAAACCTACATGATGTCTTTTGTTATTTACTATTTCGGTGTCCAGGCCAGTCTTTACTTCAAGTTGTGCATTGCTCTGGAAAGGTACCTGTCTAACTTTGGGTGTGTGTACTTGCATGTGCTTGAGTACTATATTGTACTGTGAATCATCCATATTTTTAGAAATAATATATTCTCTACTGTAAAAATTAAGTTATCTGTCTGTCTTGTGTTGCAGGTGTTTTTTCATCACCCGCCCACTGATGGACTTTATGAGGCAAACCAGGAGTTCTGTGCTGGTCTGCATTCTGGTCTGGGCCCTTTGTGTTGTCAGTGTACCTGTGGCCATAGTCTTGCGTTATTTTCTACGAGTCCTTATTTTGATCCTAGTCCCTGCCTTTCTGTTCATCATCTGTTTTGCTGCGACCCTCAAAGCCCTGCATGCTGCCTCCACAGTGAGCACCGAGGAAAAGCGAAGAATTGTAGGAACTTTGGTTCTGTTGCAGCTTAGTTACTTTCTGATGATCCTACCTGCAATTACTGAGTTAACTTTTGAATTTCACCCACATGACACTGTCAGAGATGTTGTTTTCATCTTGTTTCTACTCAGTCCTTTTATGGACCTGATTTTGTTTTTTCTCATGCAGAAAATGCCCACTGACAAGCGGCTGGCTGGTTTGTGCTGCTGCAGTAGGTGTAGCAGCAGCTCATCATTGTGAGGATAAAGCAAACGGCTGTTGTACTACAGATTTAAGCAGCAAAAACTATTTTATTTTATATGCTCGAACATGCAGAAAATAGGTTTAAATGTTAAACAAATGTCTTCCAGTCAGAGAATGTTGCATATAATTTAATTTTTGCTTGATGCGTAAAGTTAAAAGATTAAAAATAATAAAACTAGTTTTAAAAAGAGACTTTTTCATTTGATTACATTTTATATGATGGATTATTCAGAGAAACTAGAATTGGTCTGAAAAATCTATCGCTTTATCACCTATTCAGGTTGTAAATCATGTTTTTCAAAAGTAACTAAGTAACTAATTACTTTTGAAAATAAGTAATCAGTAAAGTAACAGGATTAATTTTTGGGGGAAGTAATAAGTAGTTAGTTACTGATTACTTTTTTCAACTACCTTGACCAACACTGGTCTTGTGTTGCCATCTGCAACACTTGACCACTGATGGACTTTATGAGGAAAACCAGGAGTTCTGTGCTGGTCTGAGTCTGAGTTAACGTTTGAATTTCACCCACATGACACTGTCAGAGATGTTGTTTTTATCTTGTTTCTATTCAGTCCTTTTATTACGGAGCCCCGCAGGGGACATGGGAGAAAAAAAAAATTAAGACGGACTTTTGCGAGATTCTCGCAAAACTCGGGATATTGCAAAATTTTTTTTCTCCCTATGCCCCCCGGGGGCTCCATATTTTATGGACTTGATTTTTTTTTTTTGCAGAAAATGCTCACTGACAAGCCGCTGGCTGGTTTGTGCTGCTGCAGTATGTTGCAGCGGGCCATCAGTGTGAGGAAAAAGCAAACGGCTGTTGTAGCTTTAAGCAGTACTGTGACAATAAATCTGCATCTCCATGTGAATGTATTCATTTCAGAATTTTATTTTATAATTTTAGTTCTATAGTGTTAGTTGCATTTTATTTACTATATAGAGAAATCTTTTACATTACAATGTTCACTGCAGTTTAAAATTATAAGGCAAACTTACATCCATCTACAGAAGCTTTTGTCTCTGCTTTTTCCTCAGCCGTTCCTAATGTCTAGACTAATTTCTTCCTGGTTAAATAAAGAAAATAATATAAAGCACTATTTTTTCCATAAATTCTTTTGTTATTTTGTGTTTTGCTTTATGATGTCATGTACCATCTATGGTCTGAATTGCTGTTAGTAATGCTGCTGTGTTTTTTCCAGGAGGACTCATGAATCAGATCACGGTGGTATTTCACTAAACTCCACAATGAGAAATAAACATTTAAGCATTTCAAAATTCATAACGATAATGGTTTAAATTTGAGGATACGATTTAATGCTCTCGGACTTTCAGCTCAGACATTTTTAAAATATATTTGACCACTAGATGGCGCCATGGTGCTCTCAATAGAGGATGCTTTAATGTTAGTTTACCTCCACTTTTTTTTTAGATTTGAAGAATCATAGAAAATAGACCAGTGTGAGTGCTCTTGGCAATAGCTTTGTATACATTTATGATGTTATATTTTTATTCTAAATCCAATCTGGAAGCTGGATCCACATAGGGCTGCACTGAAAACTGAAGGCTCTGCCTCCCATTCTACTTTTAAATACTCCAACCACAAGTAAGCCTGCAGTCTGAGACCAAATAAACAGATTTTTATTTAAACCATTCATCCATTTTCATGCAATTCAATTTGCAATTCATTGTAAGACGATGGCTGCAGTATCCCAGCTGCCATGGGGTGAGGGGTGGGGTACATCCTGTACAGTTCTCCAATGTCACAGGACCAATACTCTTTTTAAATTTCATGATTGTTATAACCACATACTGAGCATTTATCATTAAAATTTTCCACTTACATTATATCAGACCATATATAATTTTCCTCAATTTGCACGTTTTTAGCTATTACAGGGGGTCCCAGAACATAACGCGATGGTGAAAATCCACAAAGTAGAAACCATTTGTATGTTTTATTACTTTAAATATTCTAAGCCATAAAAAGCCTTCCCACACTCTTGTAAAGCATTGCTAGCTCCAGCTCTCCCTCCTGTTTCAGTCTCTCTACGTCTACAGGCCTGACACCAACCTAAAGATGGTTCCCATGGTGAAATGGGAAGAGTCATCTCCTATTACAGGGAGATGTCCAAAAGGTGCGAAAGTTGAAATGTGATCCGGATATCTGAACCGTGGTCTTGCCTCAACTTTTTGACCAATCACATGAACGTTCAGTGTTTATGACACACAATAAAATTCCTTCCTGGATGCAGCATCCTTTGTCTCTCTGAGCTGTGGAGAACCAGAGGTCCATGGCACCATGAAAAAAACGAAACAAAAATTTTAACCGTTTGATAATAAATTTTGAAAACGTATAATTAAGCATATTGTCTTCTCTCAAAAGAAGAACATGAGAATATATAAAAGTGCATCTACCGTATTTTCTGTACCATAAGTGTGTGAATGTGAGATGAATAATGGAATTGTAAAGCTCTTTGGGTGCCTTGAAAAGCGCTATATAAATCCAATCCATCATTATTATTATTATAAGGCGCACTGGATTATAAGGCCCATTAAGTGAAAAAAAAAAAACCAGTCAGATAAGTCAAACTTTATTCAACATTGTTGAAGAGGGTAACATTCTTCAGTTGTAACACAGAAAATACAGAACAATACACTCACTTTTTCAGTTCATTCCTATTCCACAAATCCATCAAATTCTTCATCTTTGCTGCTGCTCTTTTACTATGTTCTACTGCTTAATTGATAGCCTTGAGTTTGAAATCTGCTTCGTAAGAATGTCTCTTAACAGGTGCCATTTTGGGGTCCTTGTACACACACAATACGGTAATTATGTTGATGCACAGTACTTATTACTCCATGAGGCTCCTGACTACGGTAGCCTTAATGCTCTGACCATCAAGTGGTGCCGCTTCATAGTTTACCAAAGTCGTACTAAAACATGTAGAACAGATTTTTGCGCGATGTAGCACAAAAAAATCGGTTTGAGGTCAGTAAGCACAACCAGAATTCATACATAAGGTGTAATGTTGATTTTTGAGAAAATTAAAGGACTTTAAGTGTGCCTTATAGTCTGAAAAATACAGTAAATACATTGTTAATAACTTATTTAAATGATACCATGCAAATGTTATATATGAGCTCGTTAATGAAGAATAAATATTTATATCTGTATTTATAAATTGTAGTAGAGAACTGAAAATGAGATCTTCTGAATCTCTTATTATCACAAAAATGGAAAAGAAAATTGAAAAGTTACAAGCAGTGGTAGTAAATCAGCGCACTCCAATGTTTAGATGCAAGATGATATTACACATACACCAGTGCGTTAGATCAATTAACCTGATTTCTTTAAATGGGACATGACACTGCACAATGGGATTTGAGTTAATTGATTTCATTCTGTTTTTTATAGTTACATGAACAACAATAAAGACTTTTTAATTTATTTATGTTATCATATTTTATATTATCAAGTACAAACTGTATTTTTTGAAAATTGGTTTTTATACATGCTTTTCTACACTTTCAGACTGCAGAAATCAAAGGGATTTAAAGCAATTCTAAGAGTACATGTTGATTATTCTGTCGGGTTTTCTTAACATTTGGGGGGAAGTAATTTGTTGTTGGATCACTGCTGAAAGAGCAGATAGTTTTACAGCCAACGGCACAAAAGAGCAAACAAATATTGTCTCAGTAAAACTAAAATAGATCAAATAAGGAATTAGGAATGAAATGTTGATTGTATTAATTGATACATATAATATATATTTTAATCCATGCTAATAAACAACAGAAACATTGCCTGAACAGTCATTTCCCATTAAGCCAACAATCCAACAAAAAAAAGCTTCACTTATCTACAGTGAGGCAACTCGGAAGTTGCACAATTTCCTTCTGATTTTATGTTGTTGTCACTGAAGTTCTGAGATCATTGTTGTCCAATTTGCAACAACACAGACAACTAAAAAGCTTGTCTAACACCCATTTGTTAATGAAAAAGTACATAATCAAGTCTATAAGGGGATTCAGCTGAACTAAACTGCAGGTAGTGTCATACACAAAGTAAAAAGTCTGCTCATCCACATCTGTCAGGTACAGTATTTCCAAAATGGTTCTGGGCACAAACACCAATATGTAAATAAGCACCACCAGCACCAAAACTGCCACAATTCTTTGTTTTTCATCAGTGGGGACACTGGTTGCAGACACGGCTTTAATAGTTTTAATAAGGAAGAAAAAGAGAAGAGGAAAGGGAAGGACGAGGAAGGCGCCCAAAAAGTTTCTGTGTAAGAGGCCAACAAAAATAGAAATGATCCAGACCGAGACACAGACCACCACAGTGACCTTGATGGTTCGTCTGTCTTGGTACCACATTGGATGGGCAACAACCAAATACCTGTTATACAAGAAAGACACACAGAGGAGTTGACATGGAGAGGTATTAAAAAGATATACTAATGAAAAGCAATAAATGCTCAGAGAATTACATAGCTACAAACACGCAGCACAGATGTTTACCTTTCCATGGAGACACACACCATGAAGCTAACACTTGCCATCAGACCAGAAGGGTAGACAAAGAAAGAGAATATTATCTGTGTGAGGAAGTCCTTGACACCTGACATGTGAACGACCATACAGAAGAGCTGAACAAGGTCAGAAATGTAAAGGTTGATGAGATAGATTTGACCGATGTGACCATTTCGCACCTAAAGGAAAACAAAGTAAACTATAAACATGTTCAGTCAACACAATTTAGGCATTATGGTTTCCACATAAAAACATTTCATATAACATACTACACACTAAAGACTTGCAGATTAATACTTGTTCTTATTTACATAAATAAATACATTGCATGTTATTTTTTAAATTAAAGTCCATTTTTGTCTTTTTTTTGCCAGACTGAGCTTGGGATGGAGTATTACATTAAGAATTATGAGGTGAAAATGGGTTGATGTTTTGACATTATAGAATACTACAATGGTAAAATACAAGGAAAAAAGTAGTTTAAATGTGTTCTGTGTATTCAATGCTAAAAGAACTAGTACTTATATATACTTATATAGCACCTTTCTACTCAGCTGCACACACATTTAATGTTGTGACTCATTGCCAGACTTTGTAACACTGAAACTTAGTTGCATAATGATACAAAACTATATTTTATATTTTATGTTGAATTGAATGGATTTGTCTATGTTGCTTTGCTAGTGATTGCCACTAATAAATTAAATAAATGATTGTTAAAACTGAAACTTTCATTGTGAGTACTGACAAAAAAATAATTTTGAGATCTATAAATGGTAAAATGGCCTGTATTCATATAGCGCTTTACATGTTCAGTTATCCACCCATTCACACACTGGTGATGGCAGCTACATTGAAGCCACGGCCGCCCTGGGGCGCACTGACAGAGGCACCCCAGGGCGCTGCAGTATATAAAAGCTGCAGTAGTAATGGGCTGTTGTCAGAGTACAGTCTAGGGTAGTGTACTAAAGCAAATGGACCCAAATCTGCAGTGTGACTTACAAACCTGTTGCAGCCACAACAACCTGGTGCTGAATGCCCAGAAGACAGTGGAGATTATTGTGGACTTCAGGAAGCACACAGCCCCACTCCCCCCCATCATCCTGACTGACACCCCCATCACCTCTGTGGACTCATTCCGCTTCCTGGGTACCACCATCACTCAGGACCTGAAGTGGGAGCCCACCATCACCTCTGTCATTAAGAAAGCCCAGCAGAGGATGTACTTCCTGAGGCAGCTGAAGAAATTCAACCTGCCAACACGGACGATGATGCAATTCTACACTGCAATCATCGAGTCCATCCTCACCTCCTCCATCACCGTGTGGTACGCTGGAGCCACTATTAGGGACAAACAGAGACTGCAGCATGTTGTGCGCTCTGCTGAGAAGGTGATTGGCTGCAGACTCCCATCTCTGCAGGACCTGTGCACCTCCAGGACACTGAGGCGTGCAGCTCGGATCTCAGCTGACCCTTCTCACCCTGGACACAGTCTGTTTGACCTGCTCCCCTCAGGCAGGAGACTCCGGTCCATTCGCACCAGAACCTCTCGCCATAAGAACAGTTTCTTCCCCTCTGCTGTTGGACACATGAACAATAACCGTATGACTGTTCCCACCACTAACACATGACCCTACGCTGTGTCACTGCATCATTTCATGTTTGGCACTGATCACCACCTGCACTCATGTATATATCTTTCTACGTAGCACTCTTAATTCTTATTCTTATTTTTATGTTTTTCATGTCTATTTAAGCGTAATTTATGACAGTATGTTTGCACTGAAGCACCGCAGCAATTTCCTAATGTTGTAAACCCGCTCAACATTTGGCAATAAAACCCTTTCTGATTCTGAAAACTGCTGTAAAGTCTTTGGGCGTCCAAAAAAAAAAAAGCAGCAGCAAAATAACTGAAGCAGTTTCCGTTATTCCAGAGCTGTTCAGTGAGCTATCAATAGTGTTGCAGTCTGTATTTAATAGGATGAATTCAAATTTGTAACTATGCAGTGCTAACAAAAACAGACAATTAGGTGCACTGCTCTCCTTACCTTCAAAAGTAACAAAAATAATGGCTTTTGATGTAATGTATTCTTTCATTTGAACAGTTATGATGTTGCAAAGTCACCCTTCTTGATTAAATCATATGATTTTTTAGCTTTTCACCTTTTATTTACTGTGGCTTATTTACTTTAGTCCCAAAGTCAAAGTGAATCATACAAAACCCAGATCGTAGTAAAACAATCTTATTCATAATATACACACCTTTATGCAAAGAAAAAAGATTGCCAGTGAGGTCAAAGGAAGGCTGACACAAACAATTATCCATGTCAAGATGCTAATGCTGTCCTCAAAATACCAGCAGAAGTCCTTAAAATCTGTGTAGTTGCCATAATTGTTGCAGCTGCTGCTGGTAGTTGAATTTTGAGTCAGTGAAGTCATATCAATTTTCTTTAAAGAACCTTTAAGAGAGAAATTAACGGTTAATAACAGTGTTCAGCTGCATGTTGCAAACTAATGCAAAATTTATCACTAACTTCTCTCACTGGTGTTTCACTGTTGTTTTTCCAGCTTAACTGTGCTTCTCAATATGTTGCTTTCTCAATGATACATCAAACAGAAACAACTATTTGGCAAAATATTACATTCTGAGAAGGCTGAAAGGCCTGAGCTTTTAACCCCAAGAGCCACAGTGAACTGTCACAGCAACAGACTAAATGTAGTATTGGACTAAAAGCTCGTTCGCATGAGTCCAAATGTTCAGCCTTTGGATTGGTGAAACTAGACTTTTTAAGACTTATAGTTCTGTCACTGTTTTTATTCAGATGTTCCCAGGCATGTCTCGGCTCCCTCTGTTTCCTCTTTTTCTGTCAGTCCATGTCTTAAAGTGTGTCTCTGTTTTCCTATTTTACTTTGACAGTTTCACATCTTATGTTATTGTGTTCAGTTTTCCTTCCACCCACCTGATTATGTTTAAACTCTCCCAGCTGTGTTTCCCATGTGATTCCACTTCTCTTCTCACCCCTCAGTGTATTTAGTCCTCTTTTTCCCTCTGCCCATTGTTACGTCTTCCCCCATGTTGCAATGAAGCTACCTTCTATAGTTCCCCCCTTTGTGTTTTGAGCCCTGCGTTTGGGTCCTACTCCTGCCTACCACACCGCTCACAGCACCCTCATGACACAATACACATGATTTATACCTCATATTTCTATAGACACAAATAAAAATAATGCAACTACAGTTTTGCAAATACAAAGCCTGAAGTTTATAAGCATAGTTACCTTTGATTGTTTCAAGATCACTCCTCAGGTCTCTACACCAGTGTTTGCTGCTTTGTCCTCTGCATTAAAAACAGTCTACAATAAATATGAAAAGTGATGACAACGTGCCACTGGCTGATAGTTATCAACACCGGCCCTTCTAGCCACACCAGGTCCAGGTGTATCCATGCTACTTATTGGCTAAACATTTGACAAAATGTCTGTGAGCCAATCATTTCGCCTCATTTTAAAACAGTTCCTTCCTCTGCTGCCATCAGCTATCATCTCTGTCAGATCAAGAGGAAAAATGTTCACAACAACTGTTCTGATGTATGTTGGCCCGGTCTTTGCATGTTTAAGCGACACTAAACATAAGAAACAACTTTGCATTTTGTTTTTAATCCATCTATCTTCCCTAAAAATCGTCCCTAGCAATGGCCCATATGGCCCTGTGACCATATGGGCCAGTCAAAGTTTATTTGTGTAGCTACACTTTAATCAACCTCAATTACAAGTTCTACAACATATATACTATATAAAACAGTGACTGAATAACAATAAATATACACTAAAAAAATCGAATAAAAGAAGTAAATAAGCCAGCATTAAAAAGGCTTCATGGCATCTCCTGATAAACCTGGACCTGAAATTTCCAGGAGCAGCTGGTTCATAGACCTCATTGCTCTGTAGGATTTTAAGATTTCAAAATTTGAATGACTTCCTTTCCTCACAGTTGTGCTGTCACTGTCTGCTTACACAGAAGCTGTAAAAATTATTTATTTAATTTTGGAGCCTATTTTATGATAGATAAAGAGTAGAGAGAATAATAAAAAGGGGAATGACATTCAGGAAATGGTCCTGGGTAGATTCAAAACCAGATTCCTGCAGCCATTCTGATTGCCAACTCACCCATACCTGGGACTGGAATGTTACTTTATAAGTAAATAGTGTTATGTCATTTTGAATAATGCTAATGTTACCATAAACTAGTTGAGGGTGAGGAGAAGAAGAGAGACAAAAGACGCACTGTGGAAGAAAAATTCTTCTATAACAGATCAAATTAGTTTACCACATCACATCCTTTGAAATTTATAAGGTGAATTTTGCAAACAACAAGGAATACAAATTTAAATATGTGGCCTTTCCCTTTTTTTTCTGGGCAATGATCAAAGTTTCCTGTAAATGGTAAATGGACTGATTCTTATACAGCGCTTTTCTACTCTCCCGGAGTACTCAAAGCGCTGTACAGATTTTTCATGTCTGTTACATTATGGAGTAGACACATTATTTGTCCTACTATAAAGGTTTTGTGAACAATGAAAGGTTGAAGACATAACTGCTTGGAGGCTTTTAAAGAATGCTATTTTTATAACAGCATGGAAATGTTTTCCTATCTGAGCTCACATCTTTTTCCTGGAAAAATGTAAACTAAGCCCGCAGCTTGTGTTTAATTTATGTCTTTTGTATGACGCTCACTGCATGTGTATTCACAACATGAGACAAACGAATTAAGTAAAGAATTTTAGTTGCTGATCTGATCAAACAGCTGATAAATAGCTGGAAATGACAAACTTTTCCTTTAAAATTGTTACAGACCAAATCACTCAACACATCAACACAAAGTTGCAATACAGCACCATGCAAACTTCCACTCAAAGATTGTTACACTTACTTCTCTGTTGACTATTAGCACAGAACTGTTTTCACATAGTTGAGACCAGGAAGCTGAGTTGCCCTTTCTGTCCTTTTGTCATCCCCCAAAACCCAAATCCCATAAAGATTGTGTCTGCTCCCAAACCATCAGAAAACTAAACAAAACTAGCAAAAAATAAAAAGATTAAAGCATAAACATTGACAAAGAAAGAACAATATAGTATCTTGCCCTCAGTGCATCATGGGAAGCCCCAGCAGCTTAACTAGGAGAGGATTGCAGGATACCTGACTGTTTTTATATGCAGAAAAATCTCTAAACTCTCATTTCTCTCAGAAGTCTTGGAAAAAGTAATTCTCCTTCAACTTTCATATATAAACATACCAACATACCCTAACCCATACCAACAAAGCACAGAGTGTGCCCTCCTAAAAGTATACAATGAAGTAGTCCTGTCAGTAGACTGTGCCATCCTCATCCTCCTCAACCTCAGTGCTGCATTTGATACCACTGGTGAAAATATCCCTGTCCCCCAGCACTTCACTGGTTTACCTCATACCTGTAAATCTGATCCTTCTCTGCCAGCACTGCAAACTATTCTTCTACAACAACAACACTTTGCTACGGGTACCTCAGGGTTCCATCTTAGTTGCTATATTGTTCTCTCTATACCTGCTTTCTTTAAGAAAAATATCAGTAAAAGTAATTTCTCCTTTCACTCCTTTCACCTTCACAAGACAGCTTCTTCCATCTGTGCTCTGTATGAAATATTACATGTTTCCTTTGTGTGAGAGATTGCGAAATTGTCATTCATGCTCTCATTTCCTCTCAGAGTACTGCAATTAACTTTACATTAGTCTCAATCAATCCTCTCTTTTCCATTTTCAGCTTGTTCAAAATGCTGCTGCTCACATCACACATCTCACCTGTTTCAGCTTCTCTACATTGGTTGTCGGTGAGGTTCGGAATCGATTTCAAGACCATCCTGTTTGCCCACAAAGCCCTTTTCTACATCTCTGACCTCTTTATTCAGCTTTCAGGTCCCTCTGGTGCGATGCTTCTGACTATGTCTCACTCTTGATTTAAACTCAGAGGGTGAGCGTTTTGTGTGCCCTCAAACTGTGGGACAGCATTCCCCTCACAGTCAAATCTGCTAGAAACAACCCATATTGTTATGGTTAGTGTTGAAAGCTGCTGTCAGCAGTGTGGTAACAACAGTCTCTTTACTCATGAAATTTCCTATCTTTAACTACACTTATATTTACTCACTGACATTTGAGTCTTTCTGAGAGCTCATTGTGTCTCCTGTGCCATTTTTCGGCCATGAGTGTGTGTGTTTAGCACCTAATAAATGTACCGATTTATTTCTTATCTATTACCTTGTTTTTTTATTGTTTTGCTTTGGGTTTTTTTTTTCTTCTTCTCAATTTAACCTTTGCACAGCACTTTGGTCAACACAAGACCCTGGCTTCTATCGATGTTGTGATTAGAGCTTGTTCCTGTGCTGCCATGATTAGCGCCTCTGTGCTGTCTTTCCTTTAGTCCAGTTTTTGTATCTGGCAGTGGTACATACTGTGCAGGATTAATGTTGTTGCTGTAGAGCCTGGTGGTGTGGATCAGTCCACCAATGTCTCATTCACTCCTGAGATAGAGCTTGGTGTTATCTAAGAAGAGAAGCTAATCCCTCCTTTCCAGCAGCTTTTGCAACCCAAATTATGATCTGAATGTGATGATGTGCTAATTTTGATTTCGTGAGAAATAGAAAAAGATCAACAAAATACATCTGAACCAAACAGAAGTTATCAGGTTTGCAAATTATTTTGCATTCCTGTTTTTCCAGAGAACCCAGAGATGTGGTGCTTTTGTATTTATCAGGAAATAACATCAGTTATGCAAATGTAAACTATCCTAAAGCTTCAGGCCAACAACTTCAATGACTTTCTTTCACTGCAGTTGTTTCCATGCTGATTATTTATAGACTATTTCAAAGATTTTGATACCCTCTATCACAATGAGGATCATTCATAAATAAAGGTTTAATAAATAAAGGTGATGTGATATGGTATAATAGATTGGAGGAGAAAAAAAGTGAGGACAATTAATACAAAGTGTTTGGTAGTAAGGAGGACATCAAAAGAAACCACACTACGACACAGATCACCACAGAGGTCTTAGCTGGGCAGGAAATCATCAAGTACCTGCAATGCAAGAAACACAGCCTTGGAATCAGTAGCGGTTTTAGATACGGGCGACACGGGTGGTTGCCCGGGGCGGCATGGTGTTGGGGGTGGCATCACAGGTCTCGGCAAAAAAGAAAATGCTCGTACTCATGCTGCCCCGATGTCAGCCAGCGCATACTGGGAATGGTACAGGCAACGATCAGTTTTCTATCGCCCATTTGCTGGGAGTAAGGGCGCCCTCCGTTTGCGAGGTGCGCCTGCTGCTTGCGGC
>NW_024584497.1:0-6343 GCF_018398535.1 Haplochromis burtoni
CATGGTAACAGTCGGACATGTGATAGTTCGCGCTGGCATCTATTCCAACGTAGGAAGTGCTATGAACAGCTGATCGGATCGGCAAAGCGTGTTTCTGGTATGTTATGTTTTTTTGCTGCAAGTGCTATTCCTAAATAAAATAATTGTGTTAGCTTAAGTGCAGTTCTACCGGGATTTTAAAATTGTTATGCAAAACGGAGCATTCCTGCTCCAATAGGCCTTAAAGGGTTAATGGAGTATTTCTTAACACTAGTATCTGTCACCTTCTTTGTCGAACTCATTGTTTTCTCTGCAGTGGCTGAGCTGAGTCCAAGTAGCGTAAATGTTCCCCTGCTGCTCCGTCAGACTCTTCTCCTCCTGCTGATCAGCTGGGACACAAAACAGAACTTTGTTAGGCTCCACACTGCACTGAAGAGTCAAAGTGTCTCATATGTTCATCTGAGAGCACAAACAACAAATTTTTAGCTTCCCTGGGTGAGCAACTTGTTTAAAACATACACAAAAGGTTTGAGCACCGATACCAAATTCAGCAGTATGGCACACCAGTACCAGGAGAGCAATTCCTCTTTAAAAAAAGCCCTGGCAAAGAACGAAAACAGAACAATCGATGGAGCTGCATAAACGAGTACAGTGTTTCCCAACCACTGTGCCGCGGCATATATACGTGTGCCGTGAGAACTGATCAGGTGTGCCGTGGAAGATTATCCTATCTGAGTGGGTTTAGAAATCTGAGCCATGATCTGAGTAACCCTCATCACTCAGTCACACTCCGATTCTCTACTTATATCAAGTCCATTGCACTACTTTCAAGCATTCTGCAACCTGTCCTCTAATTTATTTTTACTGTCTTACTATTTATATTGTTTTCCATGCACGGTTGGTGTGGAGCACCCACAATTTAGTTGAATATGTACAAAGACAATAAAAGACTTCTATTCTATTTTAAAAACTCTGCAGTACTTTTAAAACACAGATCCCCTCTTGGGGTTCGAGGCTGTATTTGTTTTAAAAATGAATCTCTGGTATCTCTGGCCTATCATTATTATTTTGCTAACAGTTAATCAGGCTCATTTACTGAATACTGATCAGAATTTATCAAATTATCTTTGAAATGATTCTAACAACAGGCCTCTCAGAGTGAGGCCAGTCTTTACAATCACATGCCCTGTGGGCTGACACAACTTTGCGCTGATAAGACTAGGCAGCTATGTTTTAGTCTGGAATACAGTTATTTTTACCTTTCTTTTAAATGGATTTCATTATAGCACTTTTACCGCCAACATATTTGGATTTTTTGGCGCTGGAAGTGACCTTATATTGATGACGGCTGGCGTTAGCTAGCTAGCTAGCTTGGATAGCACGCTGCATTCAAAAACTATGCAGGTGCCACACAGTGACAGAGATGCTAACTAGCGCTTAGTAACAGACTAATAAAATAACAGAAACTCTGATTACACTTAGCTAATTTAAAAGCTTTCTTCTAATAATAACACTGTTTTCTTCTCTGTGTTTCATTAGCATTTGTTAATATTTTCTTGTAAATTAGTTTATAGCAGCTTGACTTGATGTAGAGGCTTTTTCTTTCAACTGGTTCACAAATAACTGACAACAGAGACCGAGGAGAGCAACAGAAAACTTCACTCAGGAGCTAAATTCAAGATTGACTGAACTCAGATCAAAGTTACCTTAGTGCTTCACTTTAGATGAGGAAGAAAAATAAACTAAAACACAAACGCAATAAAGCGGGAACTCCGCTGCTTCTTCTTCTTTGGGGTTTTTCTTTGGCGGTTAGAGCTTTAAGGTGCATTACCGCCACCTGCTGGACTAGATGGTTCTTAAACTAAACTAGAGATTTAAAAGTATTTTAATAAACAATAAAAACAAAGACAAAATGTGTCAGTGTGTTATATTCATGAACATAAACATCAGATGGCTTCAGCTTACCCTCACCCCCATTTATTTAAGAGGTTTTGCTCTCTGCAGGGCGCCACAGTAAGTAAGTATGTGTAGTTTTGCCTGATTTAATAAAGGTTACACTGACTCACTTCTCTATCAGCAGATCCACGTGTAGCCATAATTTCCCAGGAGGGTACTTGGGTTTGGAGTCACAGCACAGTTTTCAGATTTAATTAATGGGCTTGAGTACAGCCTGATAATTACAGGCATTCAAACTGCCTGTAATTCTATGGCATTCTGTCTCTATGAAGACATTAGATCTTACATATTTCTTGGTTAAAACCACATTCAACTACTTAACAATAAGCCTGCAGCTGCAATGTGGAGGCAACTAAGAGTTTTGATAAATTTTCCAAAAATCTCATCCAATTAATTCTCCTTTACAGATTGTATAACTTTCACTTTTTACAATAAGAATTCTCCAACAAATGTTTAGAAGAAAATGATTTTTCTTTCATTTGTTTTGATACTAACTGAATCCACTGCACTACTTTCAAGCATTCTGCATTCTGTTCTCTAATGTGTGCCTTCCTCCTCTTTGTATATACCCCTTTTATATGTTATTTATTCTTACTGTCTTACTATTTATATTGTTTTCCATGCACAGTTGGTGTGGAGCACCCACAATTTAGTTGAATATGTACAAAGACAATAAAAGACTTCTATTCTATTTTAAACTGCAGTACTTTTAAAACACAGATCCCCTCTTGGGGTTCGAGGCTGTATTTGTTTTAAAAATGAATCTCTGGTATCTCTGGCCTATCATTATTATTTTGCTAACAGTTAATCAGGCTCATTTACTGAATACTGATCAGAATTTATCAAATTATCTTTGAAATGATTCTAACAACAGGCCTCTCAGAGTGAGGCCAGTTTTTACAATCACATGCCCTGTGGGCCGACACAACTTTGCGCTGATAAGACAAAGGCAGCTGTGTTTTAGTCTGGAATACAGTTATTTTTACTTTCTTTTAAATGGATTTCATTATAGCACTTTTACCGCCAACATGTCGGGTCTTTTGGAGCCGGAAGTGACCTTATATGAGAAGAAGGGTGGCGCTAGCTAGCTTAGTTAGCAAGCTGCATTCATAAGCTGTGCAGGTGCCACAGAGATGCTAAGTAGCCTTAATAACAGACTAATAAAACAACAGAAACTCTGATTACAATGAGCTCATTTAAAAGCTTTCTTCTAATAAAATTATTTTCTTCTCTGTGTTTCACAACCTTTTGCTGATATCTTTCTGTAAATTAGTTTAAAGCAGCTTGAGTCAATTTAGTCAGATTTTTTTTTCCAACTTGTTCACAAAAACTTGAGAAGAGACACCGAGGAGAGCAACAGAAAGACTCATTCAGGAGCTAAATTCAAGATTAACTAAACTCGGATTAATATTAGCTCGGTGCTTACCTTCAAATCAGTCTTGACAATAAACTGAGAGAAAAACGCCATAAAGCGGGAACTCGGCTTCTTCTTCTTCAGCTTTTGGATTTTTTGGCGGTTAAAGCTTTAAGGCGCATTACTGCCACCTGCTGGACTGGACTTTTCATGTCTCAAACATCATCAATTGGCCACAAATTTGTTGGAGTTTCTGTTAATAAAAAAGATGGAATTCAAGGATCTTGTTATTTGGTTTGTTTGTTTTCACCATTTACTCTACAATTTTCTGCCAGTGTATAGCAAACCCCACAGCTCAAATCAATGAAGAATTTAGTATTTTTAACATATTGCTTAAGCTGGAACCAGCTGCTATATAGGCCTAATTTTTAATCCAAACATGTAATAGAGGTTTACCACTTCGGCGCCAGCTGTGGTCTCAAGGCTGGAGCTGAACAAAAACACCCTGATAACAGAACCATGTCACTGCAACCAGGGCTGGAAAAGAAAGGTGGGCTTTGGTCCACTGTCTTCCATACAAAGGATGTTTGAAACACGGTCATTGACTGCAGCCATGCAGATAAGTAAGTGGTTGCAGTCAATAACAGTGTAGTGTACATCTGTATTGTTTTAAAATAAGTTTGACACACCACAGCTAAAGTGTAGCTTTTAATTACTGTCACCTGCTACAGTGTAACTAAGAATACAAAGTGATACATTAAAATTTCTGGGGTCAACATGAAGAGCTTAATTCCTTTCTTGCTCAGTGTGGTACTTAATGGATTGAAAAGAAAAAAGATGGCACCCTTGTAGTTCACACAAGGGTTGTAGTGATGATTCAGGGTTTTAATTTGTAAGGTATTAATTTTGAGCCATCATAAATGTTAAAACAGGAAAGTATACTATTTAACCTATGTTAAGCCAAAGCTAATATAGCTGTTTATATATAGCTACTTATAATTTTAAGAGGTACAAACACCAATGAGTAGACCTCCCAGAATGGGAACAGCGCTCTTTGTGTGGTTTGAGTAAACAGTCAAGTTGTTCACAACTATGACTGAGAAGAATCCGCCTGTGTACAGCAGCAGGCTGCCTTCCAAGAATTTGGATATCCCCCGTGCCCTTGTCTCTGCATTGTGTGCATTACCTCTCTTGGAAAATTAAAACTACAGCAGCTTTTTATGCTTTTTTTCATTCACTGTCAACTTACACCACAGGTCTACTCTGATGAAGATTCTTCAAAACATTCAACAGAGGCACTAATCGTTCTAGGAGTTGAAATCCCAGCAAATTCACCCCTAAGTCAGACTGTACAAAACAGAAAATAAAAGAGCTACATCTCAGACTCTACAGGCTTCAGTTAGCATGTTAAATGTGAAAGTTCAGTCAGAAAAAGACTGAACAAAAACAGCCTTAGTTTAGCCATTAACTAAAGTGACAAACATCGCTCTAAATAATACTCCCCTAACATAATGTGTACAAGTACCCAGTAAACATCGGTGCAGACAGCTGTCCATGAAAATCGCAGCGTTACAAATTCTATATTTGACCTGGATTTTCACTTTGTGTATATTAAGACATCCAAATGAAAACATGTTAAACAAGCAAACACACATGTACTGTATGTGAGCTCTGATAATGAGCAAATGTCATTCAAGATATTTAAGCTGCACACTGATTGAAGAAAAAAACTAGAATATAAAAAACTGAATTTCAGCACAAACACATTAGAATCTTGTGGACGTATGCCTTTTACATGTTGGTAAAATGTTTAGGATGAGATGGAGATATAACACTCATGCACCCTGAAAATTATGAAGGTCTAAATATGTGTCAAAGGGACTCACTGAGCATCAGTGGATTTCTATGGGGCAAACGTACTTAAAGCAGCCACTGTGACCATTGCTGCAGAGCAGAATGAATGATACTGATGGGGACTGTGAGGGTTTGTAGTTAAATCCCTGTTCTTACAGGATCAGTGAGTGTCTGTTTAAAGACTATTAACATACTTTTACATCACTATGGAACACCAGCATTTCTGCAGAGGACAGAACCACCTGCTTTAAACTACCATGATGCTCTGTGATATGTTGTCATGGCAATATGAAGTCAAATAAATACATACAATACATACAATATACAAAAATGCACATTTGAAGGAGGACAAGAAGACAGGCAACTGGAAGAGCTTTTGAAGCAGGAAAACTTTTTTGGATTTCTCTTAATTTACCTGGAAACTTTGCGAATACAAGTCAAGGAGGAAACAAGGAGGTAGGTTGGATTATATTTGAGGACAGGACGCATGAAGGAGAAGCATGAGGAGAGAGAAAACAGCAGAGCGACGGTGCAGAGCTAATCATGGATCAAGTCGAAGAAGCAAGCATCAAAACTGAGTAAACATAACACACAAGGAGTTAAAAAATGACTGTGCTGATTAAGGAAACATTAAATTTGGTTAGTTTGGAGTCTGAAGCTTCAGGTTTGTGGGTTCAGTTGCTCTCAAAATTGAGTAAAGACAAAAAATGTTTCTTTTGAAAGGTTGTTGGAGGATTCTTACTGTAAGAAATATCTGGGTGTGCATCTGCTTTTATTTTTTAAAAAAAAGTTGAATTTTATTTATTCACATTGGAAAGGGAAAATTGGAGGATCAGAACAATAACGTGGCCAAATTTACTGTTTTCTTAATCAGAACAATAATTTTGATCTGAACTAGAAATTTTGAAATGGGTTATTTTCTTTCTTCTCTGCTGATCACTGTGTCACATGTTGAGTTACTCGTCAGTCTACATTAATGTTAATGGTAATTTTTAAAAATGCAGTTTGTTCGTAATTTTGTAGAAAAAGGCTCTGCACCTGTGAATAAATTAGGTATCCACACCCCCAAAATCACTGTAGATCAGAGCAGCTAAGCTCTGGTTAACTGCAATTAACAGGAGATGAAAAATATTGGAATGATTGAAAGAAACAAAGATTGCTTTAGGGTTTGAAGATTTGACTTTCTTATTGAAAGAGACG
>NW_024584497.1:6368-15965 GCF_018398535.1 Haplochromis burtoni
TTTGTCGAACTCATTGTTTTCTCTGCAGTGGCTGAGCTGAGTCCAAGTAGCTAAATTTCCCTGCTGCTCCGTCAGACTCTTCTCCTCCTGCTGATCAGCTGGGACACAAAACAGAACTTTGTTAGGCTCCACACTGCACTGAAGAGTCAAAGTGTCTCATATGTTCATCTGAGAGCACAAACAACAAATTTTTAGCTTCCCTGGGTGAGCAACTTGTTTAAAACATACACAAAAGGTTTGAGCACCGATACCAAATTCAGCAGTATGGCACACCAGTACCAGGAGAGCAATTCCTCTTTAAAAAAAAGCCCTGGCAAAGAACGAAAACAGAACAATCGATGGACCTGCATAAACGAGTAGTGTTTCCCAACCACTGTGCCGCGGCATATATACGTGTGCCGTGAGAACTGATCAGGTGTGCCGTGGAAGATTATCCTATCTGAGTGGGTTTAGAAATCTGAGCCATGATCTGAGTAACCCTCATCACTCAGTCACACTCCGATTCTCTACTTATATCAAGTCCATTGCACTACTTTCAAGCATTCTGCAACCTGTCCTCTAATTTATTCTTACTGTCTTACTATTTATATTGTTTTCCATGCACGGTTGGTGTGGAGCACCCACAATTTAGTTGAATATGTACAAAGACAATAAAAGACTATTCTATTCTATTTTAAAAACTCTGCAGTACTTTTAAAACACAGATCCCCTCTTGGGGTTCGAGGCTGTATTTGTTTTAAAAATGAATCTCTGGTATCTCTGGCCTATCATTATTATTTTGCTAACAGTTAATCAGGCTCATTTACTGAATACTGATCAGAATTTATCAAATTATCTTTGAAATGATTCTAACAACAGGCCTCTCAGAGTGAGGCCAGTTTTTACAATCACATGCCCTGTGGGCTGACACAACTTTGCGCTGATAAGACAGGCAGCTATGTTTTAGTCTGGAATACAGTTATTTTTACCTTTCTTTTAAATGGATTTCATTATAGCACTTTTACCGCCAACATATTTGGATTTTTTGGCGCTGGAAGTGACCTTATATTGATGACGGCTGGCGTTAGCTAGCTAGCTAGCTTGGATAGCACGCTGCATTCAAAAACTATGCAGGTGCCACACAGTGACAGAGATGCTAACTAGCGCTTAGTAACAGACTAATAAAATAACAGAAACTCTGATTACACTTAGCTAATTTAAAAGCTTTCTTCTAATAATAACACTGTTTTCTTCTCTGTGTTTCATTAGCATTTGTTAATATTTTCTTGTAAATTAGTTTATAGCAGCTTGACTTGATGTAGAGGCTTTTTCTTTCAACTGGTTCACAAATAACTGACAACAGAGACCGAGGAGAGCAACAGAAAACTTCACTCAGGAGCTAAATTCAAGATTGACTGAACTCAGATCAAAGTTACCTTAGTGCTTCACTTTAGATGAGGAAGAAAAATAAACTAAAACACAAACGCAATAAAGCGGGAACTCCGCGCTTCTTCTTCTTTGGGGTTTTTCTTTGGCGGTTAGAGCTTTAAGGTGCATTACCGCCACCTGCTGGACTAGATGGTTCTTAAACTAAACTAGAGATTTAAAAGTATTTTAATAAACAATAAAAACAAAGACAAAATGTGTCAGTGTGTTATATTCATGAACATAAACATCAGATGGCTTCAGCTTACCCTCACCCCCATTTATTTAAGAGGTTTTGCTCTCTGCAGGGCGCCACAGTAAGTAAGTATGTGTAGTTTTGCCTGATTTAATAAAGGTTACACTGACTCACTTCTCTATCAGCAGATCCACGTGTAGCCATAATTTCCCAGGAGGGTACTTGGGTTTGGAGTCACAGCACAGTTTTCAGATTTAATTAATGGGCTTGAGTACAGCCTGATAATTACAGGCATTCAAACTGCCTGTAATTCTATGGCATTCTGTCTCTATGAAGACATTAGATCTTACATATTTCTTGGTTAAAACCACATTCAACTACTTAACAATAAGCCTGCAGCTGCAATGTGGAGGCAACTAAGAGTTTTGATAAATTTTCCAAAAATCTCATCCAATTAATTCTCCTTTACAGATTGTATAACTTTCACTTTTTACAATAAGAATTCTCCAACAAATGTTTAGAAGAAAATGATTTTTCTTTCATTTGTTTTGATACTAACTGAATCCACTGCACTACTTTCAAGCATTCTGCATTCTGTTCTCTAATGTGTGCCTTCCTCCTCTTTGTATATACCCTCTTATATGTTATTTATTCTTACTGTCTTACTATTTATATTGTTTTCCATGCACAGTTGGTGTGGAGCACCACAATTTAGTTGAATATGTACAAAGACAATAAAAGACTTCTATTCTATTTTAAAAATCTGCAGTACTTTTAAAACACAGATTCCCTCTTGGGTTCGAGGCTGTATTTGTTTTAAAAATGTATCTCTGGCTCTATCATTATTATTTTGCTAACAGTTAATCAGGCTCATTTACTGAATACTGATCAGAATTTATCAAATTATCTTTGAAATGATTCTAACAACAGGCCTCTCAGAGTGAGGCCAGTTTTTACAATCACATGCCCTGTGGGCCGACACAACTTTGCGCTGATAAGACAAAGGCAGCTGTGTTTTAGTCTGGAATACAGTTATTTTTATCTTTCTTTTAAATGGATTTCATTATAGCACTTTTACCGCCAACTATTGGGTCTTTTGGAGCCGGAAGTGACCTTATATTGATGAAGGGTGGGCTAGCTAGCTTAGTTAGCAAGCTGCATTCATAAGCTGTGCAGGTGCCACAGAGATGCTAAGTAGCCTTAATAACAGACTAATAAAACAACAGAAACTCTGATTACAATGAGCTCATTTAAAAGTAATGAAATTTTTCCCACCTTTGGTTGCTTTTTTAAAAACCTTTTAAACTCAAAACAGAAAAAAGGATATGCGTTAGTTGACTTTTACAATGTTATTACCTCTTATAGGATCTCTGACAAGATCTGAGCCAGATGATAAATATGCAGCGAAGACAGTAAGAGTGCGCGGAACTAGTCTAGCTGCTAGTTATGTCTTACAGTTCTTCTGCATTCTTGTATTTTTAATGGCTGGTTATAAGCAGGTGCTTACACGAGCGCGATTACAGATCGCTCAACCTGCTAGCGCTTAATAACATGGACTAATAATTAATCATACAGTAGAATCTCCATGAACATCATACAATTGAGCGTCATTTCACAACAGAAACTTTCTTTGCTAATAGAAGAGTTATTTCTTTTGTGTTTACTATTTTGCTGATATCTATTTGAAATTATGCACATAAAAATTTTCCATTTATTCCGCCGTCTCTGTATTGTAACTAGATGTTAAATACCGGGCAACTTTGTGTTAATCTCGCACTATAAGTCATTGAAAAAACTTTGCGCATAAACGAACTCGGCTCTGTTCTTGTTTTCTGTTTGTATTTTTTAGGCCGGATTAAACTTAACCAATGCTCACCTCTGACGGATTTTCCTCCCTATTTCCGACAATCAGTTGTTGCTTTATTATAAGTCAATTACCCACAGGACATTGACGGTTGGACATATTAATCTAATTTAATTGATTATAGCTTCAATAAAATTTAGTATTTTAACATATTGCTTAAGCTGGAACCAGCGCTATATAGGCCTAATTTTTAATCCAAACATGTATAGAGGTTTACCACTTCGGCGCCAGCTGTGGTCTCAAGGCTGGAGCTGAACAAAAACACCCTGATAACAGAACCATGTCACTGCAACCAGGGCTGGAAAAGAAAGGTGGGCTTTGGTCCACTGTCTTCCATACAAAGGATGTTTGAAACACGGTCATTGACTGCAGCCATGCAGATAAGTAAGTGGTTGCAGTCAATAACAGTGTAGTGTACATCTGTATTGTTTTAAAATAAGTTTGACACACCACAGCTAAAGTGTAGCTTTTAATTACTGTCACCTGCTACAGTGTAACTAAGAATACAAAGTGATACATTAAAATTTCTGGGGTCAACATGAAGAGCTTAATTCCTTTCTTGCTCAGTGTGGTACTTAATGGATTGAAAAGAAAAAGATGGCACCCTTGTAGTTCACACAGGTGGTGATGATTCAGGGTTTTAATTTGTAAGGTTTAATTTTGAGCCATCATAAATGTTAAAAGTTAATTTAACATATGATAAGTAAGATTTATGTATATGTAGCTATTAAATTATAAAATTAGAAAAACCACTGTTGAGAAAATATGTTATAGAACTTTAACCTGTATAGCAGCACCCCTAGAATAATTTAGTCTTGAAGTCAGACTGTAAATAAACATTTACTATTATCTATTAATGTTGTAGAAGGTACAAAACATGAGTAGACATCCGCTAGTAATGGGAACAGCGCTCTGGCTTGTTGCATGTAAAGTCAAGTTGTTAGAAAAGAGAACAGGCTGATTTTTAATGAAGCTTATAAAATTTACGACCGTAAACAGAGTGCAGACAGCTGTCCTTCACCAACAATGATAAGTGGTTTGACCATGTCGATATATATCAGTGACTTATGTGTATATCTATCTAGACTATCTCGTTAATATGAAAACATAAGATTTGACATTCACACAGACAGCTCAAAGTGCACACTATGCTATTGTTAATGAGTACTCGTCTACCGATGCAATGACAGTCAGTAATGTCATTCAAGAGATACAAAGTGATTAAGCATTAAGATTTCACACTGATTGAATGTACAACAACTAAGGCTACAGTCCCATCCAGGTGTAAAGTGACTTTATGAGAAAAATCCTTTTCCTATCGGAAGTTATACTATATTCGATAATAACTTTAATGCAAAGTTCGACTCTCACTATGGTAATTATAGATGACATCCAACAAGAGTAGACTCTATGTGTTTAAATAACAGCAAAACTCAGCTACGTTTCACAATAGGGCTTCTTGATTATATCGTGCGAGCCACAATGTCATTCAAAAGAAGCACTACAGAGCTATATTCTTAGTAAGCCTGCGCAAACTTCGGAGTTATAAAAAAACCAGTATAAATACTAAAACACAACGAAATATTTTACAGCCATCATGTACACAGTGTAAAGAATTCATTATAGACTATGTCACGGCCAGTTTTTACTGATGTCGAAATATGACTCCTAACTCATTGTCAATCCGAATAGGTGAGAGTGTATAACACTCATGCCCCTGAAAATTATGATGGTAGCTTGGTGTATAGAATATGCGATAGTTTAAATTAAAATTAATTGTATTTTACATGTTGGTCAATGTTTAGGATGAGATGGAGATATAACCTCATGCACCCTGAAAATTATGAAGGTCTAAATATGTGAGGGACTTAACTCTATGGGGCAAACGTACTTAAAGCAGCCACTGTGACCATTGCTGCAGAGCAGAATGAATGATACTGATGGGGACTGTGAGGGTTTGTAGTTAAATTCCTGCTCTTACAGGATCAGTGAGTGTCTGTTTAAAGATTATTAACATACTTTTACATCACTATGGAACACCAGCATTTCTGCAGAGGACAGAACCACCTGCTTTAATCTACCATGATGCTCTGTGTTATGTTGTCATGGCAATATGAAGTCAAATAAATACAAATTCATAAAATGCACATTTGAAGGAGGACAAGAAGACAGGCAACTGGAAGAGCTTTTGAAGCAGGAAAACTTTTCTGGATTACTCTTAATTTAACTGGAAATTTTGCGAATACAAGTCAAGGAGGAAACAAGGAGGCAGGTTGGATTATATTGAGGACAGGACGCATAGAACTGGAGAAACTATGAGAGCTTGCGAATTACAAGTCGAGAACATTAGCAGGATCACAAGAGCATCGCGATGAAGGATGAAAATAACGAATAACATGACTTAGAGAGAAATTAGCTTACTGATAATACAGCAGAACAGTCGAGGTGCAGAGCAATAATCTGGATCTAAGTCTGTAGAGAAGGTCATAGCATGCATTCAAACTGTGTTATGTGAAACGGAAACATAATAAATAATCTGGTTTAAAATTATTGAGTATGTGTTTCTGACAGAAGATTTGTTTATATGGTGCTCAAGAATTGAGAGCAAAGAAAAAAATTTCTTTTGAAAGGTTGTTGGAGGATTCTTACTGTAAGAAATATCTGGGTGTGCAACTGCTTTTATTTTTAAAAAAAGTTGAATTTTATTTAGTCACATTGGAAAGGGAAAATTGGAGGATCGGGACAATAATGTGGCCAGATTTACTGTTTCCTTAATCAGAACAATAATTTTGATCTGAACTAGAAATTTTGAAATGGGTTATTTTCTTTCTTCTCTACTGATCACTGTGTTAAAGGTTGAGTTACTTGTCAGTCTACATTAATGTTAATGGTAATTTTAAAAAATGCAGTTTTTCATAATTTTGTAGAAAAAGGCTCTGCACCTGTGAAAAAATTAGGTATCCACACCCCCAAAATCACTGTAGATCAGAGTAGCTAAGCCCTGGTTAACTGCAATTATATAACAGGAGATGAAAAATATTGGAATGATTGAAAGAAACAAAGATTGCTTTAGGGTTTGAAGATTTGACTTTCTTATTGAAAGAGACGGAAACAAATCTATGTGTACACTGAGAAAAAAAATGAAAGCTTAAAAGATCTGGAGTCCAAATGTGTTATACAAATGTGCAAACTTGTTTTAATGACATTAGAAAGAAAAAATGATGTTTAAAAAGGATAATAAAAAATGATTTTTATTTACTTGAAAAAATGATGTTGGTTAGCGCGGCTGTATTTTGAAAAATGCTGGGTCACCAGTAGCTGAGATTTAATGTGATAAATGAGGATAGGTAATCTACACAGTCGCTATTATTGTTGTAATCCATACACCAGGTAATATTTTATCAAACATCAATCATAATTGGTGATGTCTGTGAAGGTTCTCAGTCATCCAGGTCATCGTAGTCAAAGGAGCTTGCAAAGAAAAGCGTCTGGACTTCTTTAAGTTGCTTGAAGACGTTTCACCTCTCATCCGAGAAGCTTCTTCAGTTCTAAGGTCAAATGGTGGAGAGTCCCAGATATAAACCTAGTGGGAGTATCCCCCCACAGAGGGACAAAAGGACCCCCTGATGATCCTCTAATCGCCTGAGCCAAGGTGGGAAACTGGGCGTGGGTCCCAATCAGCCAGAGTTTCGGGTGTGTTCATTGTGAAACCTGGCCCCACCTTATCATGCGAATTCCTGAGGTCAGATGGCCCAGGATGTGAGTGGGCGTTAAGGCGTCTGGGAAGGGATCTCAAAACTGGATTATAGATGGCAGAGAGTTGGTGTCGTAAACCCCGCCTCTGTTCAAAGATGGTCGCTCACAGTGGACATAGATGGCTTCTTTCACTCCTCTTTCAAACCATCTGTCCTCTCTGTCCAAAATGTGAACATTGGCATCCTCGAAAGAGTGTCCTTTATCCTTAAGATGCAGATGGACTGCTGAGTCTTGTCCTGTGGAGGTGGCTCTTCTGTGTTGTGCCATGCGCTTGTGAAGTGGCTGTTTGGTCTCTCCATGTAGAGGTCTGGCATTCCTCGCTGCACTGTACAGCATACACCACATTGTTAAGTTTGTGTTTTGGCGTTTTGTCTTTCGGGTGAACCAGTTTCTGTCTGAGCGTGTTGCTGGGTCTGAAATCACCGGGATGTCATGCTTGGAGAAAACTCTCCTGAGTTTCTCTGATACACCGGCTACATAGGGGATGACAATGTTGTTGCGTCTGTCCTTCTTATCCTCCCTCGCTGGTGTCTGGTCTTCTTTTCTGTGCCTCTTTGCTGACTTTAAGAACGCCCATTTAGGATAGCCGCACGTTTTGAGTGCTTCCTTTACATGTGTGTGTTCCTTCTTTTTTCCTTCAGGCTTAGAGGGAACATGTTCTGCCCGGTGGTGTAGGGTCCTAATTACTCCAAGTTTGTGTTCCAAAGGGTGATGGGAGTCAAAGAGGAGGTACTGGTCCGTGTGTGTGGGCTTCCGGTAAACTTCGATGTTGAGTTTGCCGTTCTCTTCAATGTGCACAGCGCAGTCCAGGAAAGGCAAACAGTTGTCCTTTGTGTCTTCCCTGGTGAACTTGATGTTTTTATCCACAGCGTTAATGTGCGCAGTGAAGGATTCCACTTCTTGTGTCTTGATTTTGACCCAGGTGTCGTCCACATATCTGTACCAGTGGCTGGGTACTCTTCCTTTGAAAGAGCCAAGAGCTCTTGACCTTAGAACTGAAGAAGCTTCTCGGATGAGAGGTGAAACGTCTTCAAGCAACTTAAAGAAGTCCAGACGCTTTTCTTTGAAAGCTCCTTTGACCATAATTGGTGATCAATGCAAGTTTTAAGCAATAATTTTATTTGCATTCACAACTAATTTACAAAATATGAAAAGAATCTTGTTTTTTTTAAGAAAAAAAGACGTTTCTAACTGACTTTAAACTTTTGAGCTTTAGAGGAGATTGATGAGCACACAATAAAGTGAACTTGTTAGGGAGAGTTTGCAATCAACTCAATTTTTAATGATAAAGCTAAAAAAATTGCGTTTTTTAGACACTGATGTGTGAACTGATCACATGGTTATAAACCAGATGAAAATTGACTTCAAACTTTTGAGCTGTAGTGTAGATTGCAATGATAGCGTATAGTTATCTATTACAGAAGAATATATAAAAGTATGAGGACAGGGAGAGACTGTTAAAAAGTTATGAGCTGTTTTGATGCAGAGAAAGTGGAGTTTGTCATCCTTGAATGATGGGATTCAAAGATTGAATGATGCTCTGCCTCTGTGCTCAAGTTCAGACATAGGCTTTAAGCAACCATGAGCCACTGATACGCGTGATAGATTAATCAGCATGTATCAAGTGGGCTTCTTAAACAGCTGTGATAGGAGAAAGTCAATGAGCACGCAATAAAGTGGACTTGTTAGGGACAGTTTACCATCAGCCTTACTAAAGTTGAACTTCATTTTTATAGATTCTTATTTGAAACTGGTGATAAAATCCAGGTCAGATACAGTTACATACAAGCATTCAGTACACACTACTGCTCAAAGGTCAGAGGTCAGTTAGAAAAGTCCCTGATTTTAATAAAAAATTGGCTTTAATGTAACATCACATGAAGGTTATCAGTAATGTTTCACAGCTTTAATCAAATCCTTCATCATCCATAAGTTGTGATGGAAAAATGTCTGCAAGCGTGCAGGAGCCCATTTTTAGAGACAATCAGTCCTGTGTTATAATGTTCATTGAAGTTTATCAGGTCAGACGACCAACAGATGATAAGAAATATAATCTTACTAATTATTAGAGTTGAAAAGTACTTTGCTAAGCAAAATTCAATGAGGTTAGGCTGCAACTTGAAAAGTTTACATAAAAGGTTCAGTTGGTGATGCATGAAAGAAAAATAATTTTCTTCTACAAATCTATTGGAAAATTCTGATTGTAAGAAATGAAAAATATTCAAAGACTGAAACTGTTTCACAGTAGAAATTTTTATTCATTGTTTATATTGTTGTTTTTTTCTGATTTTAGTGTTTATTTGTGAATGTAGTTTTTATTTGCATGATTTTATTCTGTTTGTATCACATTGTTTCAGTGTGTTATTTTACATTGTTT
>NW_024584498.1:0-8609 GCF_018398535.1 Haplochromis burtoni
TTTTGGGGACCGGGACGATGCAGGATGTCTTCCATAGGGCGGGCACTCTCCCCAGTCGCAGACTGAGATTGAAGACTCGTTGTAGCGGCTCCCCAAGTTCATATTCCTAGCATTACAAGTAAACACTTCTAGCTCTCCCCCACACTCAAAAACAGATGACAAATCAATCGACACACTTGAGTCACTCACTTTCTTAAATGCACTCACTCTCACTGTGTAACTGCTGTAAATTCACAGTAACTGCCATCTCCTTACAAATGTTTATTATATTAACCACACAGACTGTATATAACTACCAACTCTCTTCAGCCATGTTGATGTATTACCTATATTGGCTGTAAATGTTCATTTCCAGAGAAAAGACACAGGCAGACTATGCTTAGGGGAATGATAACGATGACAAGATTCTCCCGATCGTTTACTCTTGCTGTCCTGTGAACAGCTTCGGTGTGGTGTTAATCGCCTCCTGCATGAGAATATCACCACGTAAACCTGCGAACTTTTTAAACATTTTGTTGTTCATAGCAACAGGACTGACGGAGTGTTGAGGTAACCTCACAATGAAATATTTGGTGTTTTTTTGCTGTTTTGTCGGTAGCGGCTCCTGAAAAGCAAGTCTACCACACATCTGTTCGACCAACGCCAGCTGATCTGCAACAACAGTTAATCTAGAACACCGCCGCGGGCTGAAACAACTGATTAATGTCACATTTTCTGTTTTTACAGTTTTCTGTTAGGTTAAAAATAAATATGTTGCACAGGAGATGGGTTGGTCCATCATTTCAGCGCTGTAACAGCAGCATAGCTGCACAAACCACAAATTAAGTAGGCGACTTCCTCTGAGCTTAAAACCTTAGAATCAAGTGAAACCAGTGAGATTCTCACACTTCACGTCCTGTGCCACAGAGCTGAGCTCTCAGAAATAATCCACATCCTTTGGTGCAATGGAGGAAATTTATGTCAATGAAGATGATTTCAAACCTGCCAATAGGTCTCCTATACAAAACCCCACAGGTAAGAAAGAATCTACAAAAATTTAAAGTTTAAATTTTTAAAACTGTTATTATTATTATCACCCCCCTTCACCACAACCACTTTTTTTTTCAGGTCCAAGGAGCTACAAGAGAAGATTTTATGTAATTGTTATTCTCTCCTTGGGCCTGCTGGCTGGAATTATCACTCTTGCTTTGTACTGTGAGTTGTGTTTCTTTGTTGTCGTGTTTTCTTTTGTTAGTGTTGTGGTGTTATGTGTTTGTGTATGTATATACATACTAGAGGTGGGAATCACCATACACTCCACGATACGATATTATTGTAATTTTTATTTTTATTTTGCAATATTCTCAGTATTGCAATACGATATTTTGCAATTTATCACATTTGTATTGTATTACAGTCTAGTCCAACTTAACTGAATGCAATCATCTGGTACAATTATAACTATTCTCAATCATGTAATTAGTAAAAACTATGCAGCCCCTTCAGCAACTGAAGAATTTGAAAGTAAAGTAAAAAAAAATATGCAATTTTACAATAAATAAAAAATTTAAATAAAATAAAACATGTTGTCTTAAATTAAAATAAGTAAACTGTGCTGTTTGTTGCCCTAAAAAAGTTAAACACATTTGGACAGTGAAGGAATGTCAGCATTCTTGCTCAGAAAAAGGATCTGATCAACATGGTCCTGGTCAGAGGGCCCGGTGGCGCCAGTGTCCAGCAGCCTCGCCTCTGTCAGTGCGCCCCAGGGTGGCTATAGCTACAATGTAGCTTGCCATCACCAGTGTGTGAATGTGTGTTTGAATGGGTGGATGACTGGATATGTAAAGCGCTTTGGGGTCCTTAGGAACTAGTAAAGCGTAAAGTAAAGTAAAGTAAATACAGTAAAGTACTGTATTTACTTTACAGCGTAAAGTAAATACAGGCCATTTACCAACATGCTCTGAAGTCAGAGTGCTCCGTTTTGCTGTGACGATGTCTCCAGTGGTCGAGAAGACTCTTTCAGCCGAGACACCTGGCATACAAAGGTATCTTTTTGCCAGTGTGGCCAGGAAAGGATAGACTTGCGCATGGGATTTCCACCAGTTTAGTGGGTCTTCTGTGAGTGCCAGTGGCGTGACCTCCTCGTATCTTTTCACTTCGTCCTCAGCTGTGGCAGATAATGATTTTGGTGGGGCTCTAACATCACCATAAGTCTGACCAAGTAAGTCTGTTAGCCCACAAGACTTCCTCATCTTGGCTGGTATGAGAGGGGGTCTGGGATTTTGTTCAGTGTCGTCAGGTTCCTCATGATATTCATGGGCTTCTGGCTCAGAGATGGGCTGCTGCCTCTTCTCATCCTTTATAAAACACACACACATACAGAGAAAGGGAGAAAATAAATGTTATAAATGTTATATCCTTTAGTATGCAGTAATATGTTGTTTTTCTTCAGTAAATTATAATTAATGTATTTAATTATTAAATAGATCCTTACCAATATGACAAAAATATAATATCTACAAATATTGTAAGTAAGTTATTTAAATTATAACACCAGAATTTTCGCTTATCTGAAGGGTTATAGCCTCAGCAACCACTCTGGCATAGGTTTTCTGTCTTTCCTCTCGTGACAGGAACGGCAGGGTTTAAAGCGTGGGTCGAGAGCTGATGCTGAGTAGAGGGTGTTCTTCTCGACTGTGCTGGCATATCTCTTCTTAAGATCTTGACTGATACTTTGCTTGATGTTTCTGACCAGCGCGGTGTCACCAATGTTGTCTTGGGTGTCATGCAACAGCTGTGCCAGCAGCGGTGCTCCGAGAGACAGAGTAGGATTCTTTTCCTTAAACATCACAGTAGTCGCGACTTGAATTGACTTCAAAGCCTGGACAACTTTCCTCAGCTTTACGCTTCATGTCTATGTAGAGATTGGGTACCGCTGTGTCCGCAAAAAAAACGTTGTGATGGTATCACCAGCGTCTTGAGCATGTAAGAAAAGACCTCCTTTTCCATAATGTTGTCAGGACGCAGGTCTTTGCAGATGAAGGACGTGAAAGATTGTGTTATTTTCTTAGCTCACTCTGAATTGGGAGATAGCTTTGTTAAGCTAAGAGTGTCCAGCGTTGGTGGATTTTTCAGTTGAGCTGATTCAGAGCTAGCTTTGCCGTCCTCAGTTAATGCTATTTTTGGATGGTGGCGTGCAAGATGGGCCTTCATGTTCGTAGTATTCTCAGAGTACTTTAATTTCATACAACACACCTTGCAAATCCCATTTGTCATATCCATCTCATTTATCCCATCATTGTTAAAAAAATCGAAAATGCGTCCAGACGTTTGGTTTAAACACAGATGGCGCTTTCCTGCTTTCTTTCTCTGCCTCCATCTTTGTTTGATCAACTTTCCCACGTGCTGACCTAACCTCTGCTGACCTCACTAGAGAAAAAGCTCAACCGCACCATCTGGTGGACTGGAAGTTTTTGTAATAAAATATCGATGTTTGCTGTCCCTGTATCGATACATTATTAGCAAACAAAATATCGCGATACTACGCAGTATCAATTTTTCCCCCCACCCCTATTACATACATATATACATATATACACACACACATCTATGTGTAAAACTGACTTTCTTAAGATGTGTTAACTTTTAACAAGGGTTAACTTTTTTAACATTACCTAATGGCAAAATTCTAAAATATTTTTGCTTAGCTCTCTAATAAACAGTGTTGTCATGTCAAAAACATCTTTGCTTATTTATCTGTATTTCATACAAAAACTCCTTACAAGATTCAGCTGAATATCTCTCAATGAGTAACAAACTTTCCTCAATTACTGAGGAGAGAGACCTGCTGAAGGCCAACCTCACTGAAATGACCAAAGAGCTGGAGAGGCTGCAGAGTTTTATAAAAGGTTTTACTCCGAAATTCAGTGATTCCACTTTCCTGCAGTAGATGGAAATATTTTCTCATTATATCTGAACTGACAGAATTTGACAAATTTAAGAAAGAAAACTTTAATCTTCATGGATATGGTTGCATCTCCTCTGCATTGCAGTGTCAGGATCAAAAGGCGTTTTGTATATACATGGTATAAAATATAGATTCCAGTTAATTAACAGAGACCATATAAAGAATAGCTGAATGTTCCATGTTGATCTTTAATATTTCTTATTTGATGTTTCTTCCAGATAAAACCTGTCCTACAGGATGGAGCATGTTCAGTCATAGCTGTTATTTCCTCTCTGCAAGATCTGGTTCCTGGCATTCAGCTAGAAAAAACTGCATAGACCAAGGAGCAGATTTGGTGGTGATAGACAGCCCTGAAGAACAGGTACAAAGTGCATGCATATTGTGTTTGTTAATGAATATTAAAATTCAAACCCCACGTTATTATGAACACGACTTTCCCCAGTTCGAAAAACAAAATGTTTCCATAAAACCTTCCACTACTTTAACAAGGAACTATAAAAATAACATGAACATGAGACAGACTGAGATGTGGACTTGACACTGGAACCACTGAAGAAGAGACAATGAAAGCATAACATGACACAAGGAACACAGGGGAGGCAGAGAGACTAGAACCAAGAGACTAGAAACTATAAATAACAATGAAATCAATGACTATTAATAATTCAAAACACCTGTAGCCAAAGGGACAGAAATAAAAAGAGTCTAGTGATTCATAACACCAATGTTTGTGTGCTCGTTGAACAGAACTTCATCGCTTCATTCACCCAGAAAGAGACTTGGATTGGTTTAAATGACATAGAACAAGAGGGCACGTGGAAATGGGTAGATGGAACGCCTCTGACTCTGCAGTAAGTCTTCGAGTTCAGCCAATATATTAAATATATTTGTAATAAATATATCATTTTATAAATAATATTTATTTACTAAGTAAATGTTATGTTTTATAAATAAAGAAGTAATGTTTTTCAATTTATTTATTTCATTGGTGAAGTTATTTAATCAAGAAAATAACTTCATTGACAAACCTAGACACCAGGAACTGAAGATCTTAGAGACTGTTTTGGCCTTATCCGGACATGACTTGTTATTAACTAAACATTTTTTGATGAATAATAAAGAAAAAAAACCAATGCTATCATCCGTCCATCCATTTTCTTACCCAGTTAACAATTTATTATTAGAGACGGAGGGTTGTCAGTGTATCCATAATTCACAATGGGTTAAACATGCTATCAGTAGTAATTTTTCCCATGTTGTTTTATATCTAATTAAAATATATTGATATTGTTTTTTTATTGACTCACCAGATACTGGGCATCTGGCCAGCCTGACAACCACTACCGTAGAGAGGACTGTGCTCATATCAGATATAAAGGAACTTCCTGGAATGATGAAGGATGTGACGGTTCTTACCAGTGGGTCTGTGAAAAAGTACTGTAATGGCTGAATTTGTTTGAAAATTCAGCCGTTACAGTACTTATGTAATTTTACATATTTTACATTTTACATATTTTTCAAATTATTTCTTGTTATTTCATTAGCATTTTTATATATCCTTTTCTGAATAAGTATTAAGCTTTAGTAAAACACAAGCCTTGAAATATAACTATGCCTATGATAACAATAATAGTGATCAGTAACTGACCCATTTCATTTGGATAGCACTTCTAAAAACATACAGTCACAACATGCTTCACATTTTGGGTAAAACATAAAATACAGTCTTCTATGCACTTATACATACATACTTCCACATTAGATGTGTAGAAAAAAAATATTATTTTTCTTCTTCTTCCTCTTCTTCTTTCTCTTCTTCTTCTTCTTCTTCTTCTTCTTCTTATTATTATTATTATCATTATTGATTAGTTTGCCTTCTGGCAGGGAAAAAAATCACTGTAATAAGTAAATTCAGCAAACATAAACTCAAGTCCTATTGCATACTACCTTTTTGGAAATTATCTAAAGAACACTAAAGAAGTGTTCTTTAGATACACACTAAAGAAGACTGTGGCCTGCTTTAGTGTGTGCTCAGTGTTGTTTCAGTCAATAATTACCGTCACTGGGGAAATGGTGTCAACATTTTTTCAACAATTTTGTGGTATTTTTATTGATAATGTTGGTTTATTGCTTGAATTTTGTTTAGATTCTTTCAGCAGTTGTAACAGTGTTTTTGCATCTCAAAGATTTGACCTAAGACCTTCATCTAGAAAGGACTGTTAAAATTTTTACATTTCAGTCTGCAACATTTGGGCATTATCAAGTAATTTGCCATACAATATTATAGTGTTTTTAGTTTGAAACATAGCTAAAATGTTCTCAGGTGTGCGGACATGAAACAGCACAACAGTAGCTAGTGCTAATTGAAATCTGCACTGGTTAAACATTTGCATTTTATACTGCTTAATGTGTGCTGACTTGTTATTGTGACTGCTGAAAGCATTTAAACTATGTTATCTTCACTTTATTGTTACTATTCTAGTTAATTGGAACAGATTATTTTCTCTTGCTGTGTATGTGTATGTGTGTGTGTGTGTGTGTGTGTGTGTGTGTGTGTGTGTGTGTGTGTGTGTGTGTGTGTGTGTATATATATATGTAGCCACCAGGAGGCGCAAAGATAATGAGAGTTCATTCACTTCCTACTGTCGAGATGAAATATTATTTTACATTCATAATCTGTGTTACTATTCATGATCCTTATTATTACTGTTGTATCATTTATGATTTATCATTGTTGTCATTCCATTGACACATTTCTTGAAACTGGTGAGGTTATATTAAAGTCTGTATTTCAGGTGTTAGCATAAGCACATAATAATCTTTCATTGCAGGTGCAACTGTAATCATGTTATACACATATTGCATAATTAAAGGGTTGAAGCTCGGTTAAGTTAATTAATGGTTTGAAGCTACGGGCAGCGCGATGTCTGGCCGATCAATGGAGCAAAGTTCAGCTATTGAAAGGTTGCCTACATGTTTACCGTATAATTTACTATATATTGCCTGTGTGCATTCAGCAGCCTCCTGCATTGAAGTTTGCCTGGTAACAGAGGACGTAGAGGGGGGTCAGGCGCTAAGGTTAACAACACAGACACATAGTCTGCCTGAGGGAACTGATTGCAAAGGCTGTGTACCTGCATACGTGACAGTTTAGTTCTGATAAGTTCAGTGTAAGAGTGTAATAACAGGATGCATCTGTTAGGTGGAGGAACATCGGAAGGAACTGTTCTTTTTTAGAATATGTCCTCGCTGTAGTTACTGGAACATGCATCTGCAGTGACGCGTATTGCTTGTATAAATATTACACCCCACCTATTGTCAGGCGGGAGATGGAGCCTGATGTTTTGCAGAGCCTATCTTCACCACATATATGTGTTTTAATAAAATAATTTGTGTTGACCCACTATGGACTTTCAGTCGTATGTCTCTTCCTCAAAATTCGAACCGCGACACTACACATATATAAAAGCATGTTTTTGCTTTGATTTGGGGTTTATATAAATTGTTGTGGAGGGTTGTGCACACTAAACAAGCAGGATACAGTAGAAAACAAAAAGTGATGTTTGCATTCTATTTTTATTGCTGAATAATGTTTCTAAACATGAAAGCATGGGACTGCAATGTTTTTTCTTTTTAATTCAAAAATGAAAATAAAAATATAAATGCAAATTGATTATTGGTTGGTCCTGTCAGAGAAGAGTGTATTTTAGAAATGATACAAAAGGACGTCAGAAAGAGGGGACCATGATAGCAATAACAATGTATATGTTTAAGAGTTGACAATTATTTTATACATTTTTGTTTTCATTTCTTGGGATTGTGCTATCAAAGCTTGTGTTACGTAGACATCTTAACAGTAGTTTTACTTATCATGTCTAGGTTGGATCATTAAAATGCAGTAAACTGCCTGCTGTTAACGACCTGTATTTTTTTTCTCTCCTTCCATGCTCTCCCATCTCTGATGTATTACTGCACTAATTTTAAGGCCAACTTTTACAGACAGGTGAGAGAGTGCAGACTATCATTAGCATTACAGGTGATTCTTTTCTCACATATTAGGTAATTGTTCAAAATTAAGTTCCAGCACAGTCTCAGAAATAACCCTCACATCTGGTTTGGGATCTACGAGGAAGCTTGTATGCAAGAACATTATTTTTCCATATTTAATTTTCTTTAGAATTGTATGTATTTATTAGATTAGATTGAAATGAATGAATAAAGAACCTTCCATGGCATGCATTTTTAATTTCTCTTTGCTATTTGGGCTGATTGGGACTTGATGAATGTAAAAACAAAGAATTGTGTGAGGAGGGATATTAGGCCCCTTATGTCAAACAGAGTAATTTATGACCCCAATAAAATGATTTAAAGGAAGTAATAAAACTATGATATTCATAAAAAATATTATATTCATAAAAAGTATGATTTTCATAAAATTATGATATTCATCCAAAATATGGTATTTCATAGCTCATTGCTTCCCCCCCAAAGAAAGAACTAATTATTTTAAAAAGAAGTTTTTATATCTAATAGCATTCTTTTATTTTTAAGCCATTAAAGTTTTTACTTTTTATGCTTAAAAAACGCCATCTGGTGGTGGGTCAGCACGTGTGTGTGTGTGTGTGTGTGTGTGTGTGTGTGTGTGTGTGTGTGTGTGTGTGTG
>NW_024584498.1:8629-15963 GCF_018398535.1 Haplochromis burtoni
TGTGTGTCTGTGCGCGCTCGTGGGCGCGCCTGTCTCGGGCCGTGCTTGTGTCTCGGGGTCCGTGTTTATGTGTGAAAATGTGTTAAACCAGAGTAAAAGTTCTTAGTTAAACTTGTGCTTTTGTAACATTCAGTATGGGGAGACATACAGGTTGCATGTCTCGGGGAAAACTTTATTTCAATTTATATGTATTTGTTTAATCCAAACAAGGAGATTTAGAATCAAAGTCAGAGTCGCAAAAAACTCTCGCGATCCCCCCGAGCATAAACGCACCGTGGCTCCCAACGTAAAAAACTTCCTGAAAAAAACTCTTTTCTCCAAAAACGAACAACAAAAAACCCTAGAATAACTTTAGGCAACCCTCCTATACCCAAAACCTTATATTTGAAAACAGGGGAAAATTCCTGAAAAAATCCTTCTTCTTTTTTTTTTCTTCAAACCAGCTCTCTTACTAGCTCCGTCTAGTCCGTCTGACCCGCAACCGCTGCCAGCGCACAATTTTTCCTTCTTGTTCACTCAGCTCCCAAAATGCTGCTTAGCTGTTCGAAATTTGCGCCCGAGACCAACTCCGCCTCCGAGGCATGCCTAACTTTGCCCCACTGCCAATCACATAACAAAGGGGCGGCTCCCCTCGCACCCCAGTTAGCCAATCGGATACAGGTCTGATTTGCATGATCTCCTGCAGAGGTTAAGACTGGGACAGCTCTCCCACAAGACACCTTCTGAAGCATCTACAAACTGGCGCCGCTCAGACTGTTTGTGAGTTCGCATAAGACCCCTGTCTCCAGACCGCTTCAACAACTGGCGTCTCTTTCCTTATGTGCATATCAATCGGTAAGTGTTAATCATCCTTTTCTAACTACATTTTGCACTTTCATTTTAACCATTTCTGTCAAAAAGCTTTTCATCTTCAAAAACCATGCAAATGGGGTTTGTAACACTTGGAATACACTTTTTAAAATATATATAAGCTCAAGTTTAACACTCGGAGCTAAAAGTGTTTTAGTACACTATACTATAACAGCAATCATGGCCTCATCAGGTACCTCATTTCTTACTCTTTCTTCATATAATTCTTATATTTTTACTGTTTTTCCATGTTTTTAATTACTCGTTGTTATTTCTTTTTTAGACTCTGAAATAAGCGCGCTCAACTCTACTCTCTGTGATTCTCTCAATCGAATTGGTAGGTTTGTTTCATTGTTGTTCCCCTCTTAAAAGCTAATTGTACAAGAAAAAACAACATTAACCCTCTTTTAACTTATCAAACTTTTTTAGACATCTCAGATTTGGACAACATTTTTTTTCAAGCTCACCGAGTTCTTCTCCACCAGTGCTCCAGCGAGCCACAGGCAAGAACATCCGTCTCTCTGCCAGGGAGAGGCAAGACCTGCTCTCTATGCTAGGTCGCCCGGCTTCTTCTTCTTCTTCCGGCCACAGTTCCCTCCCGAGAGCTTCGGGGAAAAAAATATCCGTCTGTCCGATCGGGAGAGGCAAGATTTGCGCTCAGCGGTCGGTCCTTGTGCTCCGGGCGCTTCTTCTCCCCCATCAGGCAAACGAAATGCACCGTGCCTGCTTTTGAGAACCAAACACCATCAGTCTCTCTAGGTTCTCACTTTTTTCTCATTTTATAAAAACTATCTCTTTGTATTTAACATGACTAACTGTTTTGTATATTACCCTCAAATTCTTAGGGCTACTTAAGCATCTCAGGAGGAACAGGACAAGCGGCAGAACCACAAGGATAAGAAGGACAAGGCCAAAGCGCAGGCGAGACCAGCTGGCTTCTATAGCTCTTCGTGCAGTATGTCTCATAGCTGAATTAATTCCACTCGTCATATAAAAAAATAAAATAAAATAAAATTCTTTGCTTTTCTTTTCTTTTTCAAACAACTGTGTTTTTATATATTCTTGTTACACAATAAAAAATGGATAACCAGGAACATGATATTACAGACCCATTTCTTGCTTTAGAAATAGCTAGGTTAAATGAAAATACTCATCATTCACAGAATACACCTCCACAAAACCATGAGCAACCTGATGTGATCAGTAATAATGACCCTTTAGAAATGCTTAATTTAGCTCTTGCCCGATTAGCCTCTAGTGAAAGTGCCCTGCAAAATAACTCTCAGAGTTTAGGAGTGGAGCATGTTGAAGCCCAAACAGAGTCAGAACCGGCTCATTCTCATTCATCAGATCCGTTTTTCGAGCTTAATCAGGATTTATCAGCCTTGGCGCAAATACAGGATGAGGTTCAAATACCGCCAGAGTTATTGAGTCAAATAAACAGGTTAAACGAAAATCGTTTCAATGATTCCCATAGCCAGCATTCGCTCAGCTCTTCCCCAAACATAGTCTCTGCTAACGAGCCACTTAACCCCGCAAACAATGATCCCGATCATTCCTTTCAACAGCAAGGTGGTAATCCAGACCAGAGTTGCGCCAGCAATTCAGCACAACCGTCTATAGTTGTCAGAAATAAATTTAATAACGTTGAAATTAGAGAAATTTTGAATTTCCCACCTCCACACGATATACCCAATTATGCCCAATATTATCAAGGTATAATGGGCAGTGCCCGTGAAATAACAAACAGGGTTTTCTCGCATGCAAGTCCAGGCGATCTTATACAATTAGAGTTGATAGGGCAACAGTTACAAAATAATGTTTCAGTTATTTTACGTGATTATTAGGGGTGCAACGATACACAAAATTCACGGTTCGGTTCGATACTTTGGTGTCACGGTTCGATGTTTTTTCGATACAAAAAAAAATGTTCATGCCTTTTTAATTTGTCATTTATTAAAATTATAAATATATATTTTAACTCAAAAGTACAGTTTTTAAATTTAACCCTAACCCTTGTGCGTGTTTTTTATTTTGACAGCGAATGCGCACCTGCGGACCACTTATGTGCAGCCCTGGTTATTTAGCTCATCATATTGCAGCCACAGAAATTCTTTTGTCCATGAAACCATAAAGCTGCACTTTCTTTTTGCCTTATAGTCTGATTTGTCATAACTTCTCCGTTTTGTGGTAAGCTTTTCTTTGGCTGTCACTTCTTCACCCTGACCTGTCTTATTTGGCTCAGCAGAACTAAATATATATCTGTCTGTGAAGGTTCTCAATCATCCAGGTCATCGTAGTCAAATATAAATCCTGCTGCTTTTACACACTCACTCACATAAGCTCAGCGATTCTCTGCGCGATCAACCTCTCACATGTTTAAGCTGCGGGAGATTTCACTTGTCATGTTTGCATAGTAAGCTAACGATTAATAAGACGATGTCAGAGGAATTGGTGCACAAATTATCATCACTCACAGATCAGTGCTGTCGCTCTCTATACACAGTTCGCACGATTGCAAAGTGAAAGCAAAAAAACAAGCGCAAATTCAAACGCGATTTCAATATGTCACATATTGACAGTGGCTCACCGATGCCAATGACATAATTACCCAGCTACATTTCTGAAAGAATGCAAAAGCATTGACATATATTTTTCCTTCCTACAATAGCCCGACGGGCAGGGCAGAGATAGATTTTGGTAGCCCGACTGAAAAAAATCGCTAGCTCCGGGACGTCGGGCTAGCGATATTGCGAGCCCTGTATCTGATTGAGGAATCACTCATCTTTGGAAAAGAGAGTTTATTACAGAGAAATGGCTCTTTCCAAAATAAAAGCTATACTATCCGCTTCTTCTGGGCTATATTCTCAGCAGCATAAGGAGAATCATGTGCTAACAGCTGTCTAAATGACTCGGCTAAAGTTAGTAGCATGCTTGTTGTTTTTGTCTTTGCACTAGGATGATGTCGGCGTAAATGTGCAGTCATATTCGTTGTGTTCCCACTAGTGCTTTCAGGTTAATCTCGTTGAAATGACCTTAACGCCACAACACGGCAAATCTCCGTTAACGAGCTACCGCCGATCGCCCCGTGCATGGGGCTAGACGGCCAACACGTTAACGAGCTAACTGCGCTAACACACTAGTTCACACCAATGTAATTGAGCATTGCATGGCACATCCAACATACTGTTTTACTTTAGTCCATGACTCGCTTACCTTCAGGGTCATACGTCACATGAAAACCAAAATAATTCCAAACGCCAGATCTGAATGAGGTTCAATTTGCTTGTTGCAAGCAGAGCTTAACTTCTGTCTCGCTAGCTTGCCCTGCGCTCTTCCTTCTGACTATGCTGTCTGTGTTGAGCGCTCAGTGGATCTGCGCTCGACAGTGCAGCCTAGGCGGAGTAGTCGAACACAGATTCACTGAGCGCTCAACACAGACAGCATCGTCAGAAGGAAAGTTGATAAAATAAATTACAAATGTTGTATTGTTCGATACATATGCGTACCGAACCGAAAGCACTGTATCGAACGGTTCAATATCGATACGAATATCGTTGCACCCCTAGTGATTATGATTTGTCTGAATTTGAAGATTTATTCTTGAGAACTGTGCAATCAAATTGGTCGGTTATGTGTGAAGGCTCACTTGAGCTCATAGCTCAGATCGTTAGACCCCCTTCCGGTAGCGGTAAGAGACATCTTAGTCAGATACTCAACAACGAAATTGTGAAAAAGAAAAGGCGTTTTTTTATACGTAGTCCATAACCCAGCGAATAAGTTATGCTGTCAGGGTGAGGATTGCGCTGAAAAGTGTCATGGTCCTGGGCCATGTTGGCCCAGCATTCTTAGTTTTCTTGTATTTTTGTATTTTGTTGCTTATGCCATGGTTCCTAGGTTCTTTTCATTCTTTCATACGGTGGCCCTGAGAGGCCAAACGGACTGCAACTTCAGAAAGCACTTGCAAAAAGAAAAATGCTGCAAAAAGAAAAATGCTGCAAAAAGAAAAACGCTGCAAAAGCACACAAAGCACAACGGAAATAGGAAAAAAGACAACGGAAATAGGAAAAAAGACAACGGAAATAGGAAAAAAGACAACGGAAATGTTTCTGGGGAGACAATAACCGGACGGACCAGTTGCACGAACCAAAACATGCTAACAAGTGCACTGGGACTGGGAGACACTTCAAAGAAGTGGAGCGGCCAAAGAGTAAACTTTCAAAAGTAAGTTCTGAATATTATGTCACTTATTTATGTGCAAATGTTAGCCGTTAGATAGTCGGCCTTAATCTTACAGAGAATGTGATGATTTTGTGGATAATTAAAGTCAGTCATATATCCACAAACACAACAGGCTGAAAGTCAGTGATGCTGCTCAGTTTGCAGTCCTGAATATCACGGCACAAGCAGGATTCACTGCACTGTTAATGTTAGCTATGTTATATTGCTGCCTCTGTTCGGTGGTGTCGAGCCAAACGGACTTTAACGTGTGTTTGAACGAGCTGACGGTTCACTCGTTAAGCTGAAAGAAAGATGCTTTAATCACAGCAGTCACACATGTGTCCACTGCACCATCTGGAACTCTTCTTGTTTAGCACTCGTAATAACACAAACACTAAATCCTCCTGTTTGTAGCAGTGTATACAGCTGAGACTGTCACCTGTCTGTCTGTCCTGCACTCTCTCTCTGTTTCTTTCTCTCTGATTGTGGAATAAAAGTATGAACATGTGTTTATAAGTTACACTTGTGTTTGAATCCTGCAGCTTATCACACATTTGATTTCCATGTGTGACAACTGCAAGTGTCCAGAGTGAGGACAGACTGAGGGACCCACTGCTGCACATCATCTGTGAGGCTTTGCACCCCTGATGATCCACCGAACTCAACAGTGTGTGAGGAAGAGGAGGAGGAAGAGCCAGCAGCAGCTGACAGATGGAGAGAATAGACACACTGTTCCCTGTTTGTGAAGGACTGCTAGGAAAGTTTAACATAACTGTCTGTCCTGAATCAGTCTTATTAGGTAATGTTCAAATAATTTTATCATTCCAGTGTTTTCAGTGTGGGAGAAAGTACTCAGGGCCTTCAAGTTACACACTATGAAAGGCAGCAACAAGTGTAATATTCAGAAACCTAAAGTATGTATCAGCAGCAGAATGGAGCTAAAAATAAATGTTTGTTCCAGTTCTATGAAGCTTTGAGTATTTTGGATTAGTAGCACTGCTGTGTTTGTTGCATCATATTGCTGTAATTGTTTATATGCTTTATATATTCTGAGGTAAGTTGATCTATAGTGTTACATCATATTCTATAAGGATGTTATGTGTTTGTAGACTTTCTGCCCAGTTTGACCCATTTAACAGAAGTCAGCCTGTTTAAGGCTCTGATATCTATTCTGTATGACTTAAAGCAGTTATGACATGGTCTGATTTTCTCACCCAATAAAGGAATATTTCATATATCAGTCTACTCTTCATTTTATCAGAAACAGTTTTCACAGCTCGTACATTTTCTTTTTACACATATATGTAAGCATTGAGCCAAATTTAGTAATGCCAACATATTAAAAGAACAATATTTGTCTCTTATATATAATACATCTATATATACACTGTCACAGATACTTGTGTTTAAGTGAAGATTTAAGGTGATAGGAAATATAAATAAATGCAACTTGAATCTTTACTGAAGCTCAGTGTTTGGCACAGAGTTCATGTTCACTGCTGTAATAACTAATAATGATTAATATAATATTGGCCATATTATATTTACATTACCAAAGTGAGATGACTTTAGTCTCATGAACAAGATTAGCTAATTGTTATTTACTAGCTAATCTTAAATGACTGTTCAGTACAAAAATGAAGCCCAACAATCATGTTTTACAGTCCTGTGGTCTCAGCCTCAGATACTTATCAAATCACACAAAGCTCATGTAGAAACAAATGTACAAAATATGTTCTCCTTCATTTCTGTCAAACAAAGCTGTATGAAACGTTTCCAGCTGTTAGTATCATGGTTGCTAGGCAACCTGGGCAGCGCGACGGAGGCTAGACCGTCCCATTTCACAAGCCTACAAGCCTCGCACTTCCGGCCTCAGCAGTCTTTGAGTGCGGCCCTTGAGGACCGTTAAGGCTGCGTACTTTAAGGCTGCAGACCCTGAATTGGGAAACAGTCCCTGAATTGGGATACAGCCATACATACATGTTTTGGTTCGTGCAACTGGTCCGTTCGGTTATTGTCTCCCCAGAAACATTTCCGTTGTCTTTTTTCCTATTTCCGTTGTGCTTTGTGTGCTTTTGCAGCATTTTTCTTTTTGCAGCGTTTTTCTTTTTGCAGCATTTTTCTTTTTGCAGCATTTTTCTTTTTGCAGCATTTTTCTTTTTGCAAGTGCTTTCTGAAGTTGCAGTCCGTTTGGCCTCTCAGGGCCACCGTACTTTCTCTCTTTTCATCTTACTTTGTCACATATTAGGACTTTCTCTGCTCTT
>NW_024584499.1:0-2765 GCF_018398535.1 Haplochromis burtoni
CTGGTGCAAATTACTGACCTCTGTCATCATTTTAAGTGGGGGAACTTGCACAATCGGTGGCTGACTAAATACTTTTTTGCCCCACTGTACTTCTTCAAAAAAACTGAGTTAGTAATTGAGTTACAAGATTCTAAAAGTAATTAATTACTTGAAAAGTAATTCAGTGCTCTAGACTAACTTTTTGCCACGGTTGCACAAACGTTAGGCACACCTAAATTTTTCATCGCTGAACGCCGCAGTTTTACATGTGCACTTTTTGGGGGGGGGGATTGCTGTCCACACAGACAATATTGATTTGTAAATGATTAACTAACAATCTTGTGCTTGTGCTTAAAGTGCTTTGGCACTCTTTGGTGATATTGTAGACAATGTTAAACTTAATAATCATCTCGGCTCCTCTGACGACCTGTTTGCTGCTGAAAGGCCGTGTTAGAGGGGACACTTGGGCATTTATCGCAGCATATATTGTGTTTTCTGGATACACTGTGCTTTTTCAGCGTTCAGAGATTGATGGCTCTGTGTCAGAGCTGGCTATGAATTTCAGACGGATCAGGCCTCAACTTAACAAAAAGTTATCAATAATTCTTTTCATCTTTTCTCATTACCCACAGCTACATCCACTCTGTGGGGCCTAGGCTGCTCACTAGGGCTGCGTATTATCACTGATTTCTATAATCCATTTGATTCTGATTCAAGAGATCCCGATTCAATTCAGTTTTGCCTCAGACAGTCAGAAATATAATTCTGATCATTTATCAGTACTGATACATGTGAGCCTTCATCAGAGGTGTGAGCATCACAGCAGAGGCCTTAGTGTCAAAGTAACTGAGAATAAAACTCAGAAAAACATGAAGGAGATTTTCCTGGCCTGGATTTTTATAGCAGAGAACCTTAAAAATATTCTGCAATATTCTGCAATTTTGCATAGTTTTAAAAAGTTTAAATTTCTTCAAATTGAACAGCAGAAATTAGGCTTTTTTTCTTTCAACATATTTTTATTGATTTTATAATTGAACAGTATATAACAATCACCTTCAAGAGAACACAATAGAAGGTGGACAGCAAGTCAACAAGGTGGTAATACAGCATACATAAATGTTACAACAGAGTACATTTCACTTAAGTTTTATCCATCAGGCTAATGACTGGTTGCCAAATCTTATAAAAAACTCTCTCTCGGTTAGACAAGGTAAGAAATTAGGCTTTCTCGTCCGAGGTCATTTAAGTAAAAAACAAAACAAAACAAAAAACAGCGGCCGACAGCGCTGTAAACAATGGTAGACTGATGGGTAATAAGTGAATGAATAATGCCGAAAACAGATTTGAGACGGGAAACTGTTCTTGAGAGAGCGAGAGCTGTGCATGAAGTGTGATTTTATCGTGGGGGAAGCAAAACAGCAAAAGTTAGTGGGAATTCATGACGATGTTTATCAAATGTGAAGCGTAGTTTGCATCTTCTTTTGCTGCTGGTTCAGTGAATTTTGGTTGGAGAGAGACAAAACCTGCAGCTCAGAATTGAGTGCAAAAAAAGACGTAAACACAGCGTGGACCCGATGCATCAGAGTCAGCGAGCTGTGGGCTTTCAGCCCCGACGCCGTGTCCGTGTGCGGGCTGAAAGCCGAGAAAGAGAAAGCTGACTGCTGCGTCGGGTCCGCTCTGCGTTTACGTCTCTGTGCAGAATCCGTGTACCTGCTCTCATTTACTGTTTGGTGGTTGTTCTAATAGTTTTGTGAGCTTTAACCTGAGATTCTCGCGTTTCTGGCAAAAAACATTTATATTTAAAAGTCGATTCAGGATTTAATGAATTGATATCGCTTTATTCAAGCTACTCACCTCTGTCTATCCGCCTGCACTTTCAAAGAACACACGAAGGACTACATGAATATCTGGACCACGACCAATCAGAGTGGTCCCGCCCCTGACTATCTCTGATTGGTTTAGACCACGATAGGGGCATAATATGTGTCTGTTGTTGACCACACGGAGACTTTCAGAGTTGCAAAGACTTTTGTTTTTTTTGTTACTCGAACAGGTGGTCACACCGGTGCAACCTAAGATTTTTTTTTTAGTCACACCATTGAAAAATTTGGTCGCACTCTAGAGCCCTGCAATCATTGCGTTACTTAAAAAGAAAAAGAAGTTTAACCCTCTGGGGTCCAGGGTATAATTGGCCATTTTTAACTACTTTTGATGTTTCCTCTACATTCCACCTTTAAAAACTGTTTACTTTGCCTTGTTTTCAGCACAACCTCACGTCTGAATTTACAGTTGCGTTTTCATTTTGACAGACTGTATTAACACAATTGATCTAAAAATCAGACAAAAAAATTCGAGTAGAAAAAGTTATATTTTTACTGTGACAACCACAAACATATTTAATGAATCATATTTCATAACTTTAAATGCAAACAAATGGTCAATTTAAAAATCATATGCACAAGTTTTGCAAACAACAAAGTTATTTGCAGCCATTTACCTTTGACCCCCTTTTTTAAAATAACCATTTCAAACTATTTACAGAACAATCAGCTGTTCTTCAATAAGATGCCACAAATTATTTGTGCCACTCCAAAAAAAAAAATTTCTGTCCACCATAAAGGAGAACATCACAGCCTGATACCTGCAGGTCTGACAGCAGCAGCTGTATCACTCCTGTTTCTACCTGGAGGCAGCAGTCGCCTCATTTTTCTGACACACAACACAAAACTATCCACAACACTACACACTAACTACACACTCCAAACACCACAAATCTCTCAAAACTC
>NW_024584499.1:4239-15959 GCF_018398535.1 Haplochromis burtoni
TGTCATGTTCTGTGTGAGGATGCTCTCCACAGCGCCTGTATAGAAAATCCTGAGGATCTTTGGAGAGACCCTGAACTTCTTCAGCTGTCGTAGGTGATACAGGCGCTGCCTAGCTTTTTTGGTCTGGACCTGAATGTGGGCAGCCCATGTCAGGTCTGAGGAGATGTGGACACCGAGATACTTGAAGGACTGCACCCTCTCCACTGGAGCTCCATTGATGATGATGATGATGGGCTTGTAGTCTCTGTGCTGACTCCTTCTGAAGTCCAGGGCTCGCAAAATCGCTATCCCGGCGTCCCGGGGCACTATTGTGTTAAACACTGAACTGTAATCAACAAACAGCAGTCTCACATAGTTACCCTGTTTCTTGCCCACGATGGCGTCCTCTGTGGATCTGTTGGGTCGGCAGGCGAACTGGAGCGGATCTGTGTTGTCTGGGATTGAGGAGGAGATGATGTTCTTCAGCGGCCTCTCGAACACCTTCATTACTACTGAGGTCAGTGCAACTGGCCGGTAATCGTTCAGGGATGAGGGTTTGCTGTTCTTGGGCACAGGGATGATGGTGGATCTTTTGAAGCATGTGGGGACCACAGACTTCGCCAGGGACTCGTTGAAGATGGAAGTGAACACACCTGCTAGCTGGTCAGCACAGCAGACAGTCGGTGATGCTGTCTGGCCCCGCCGCTTTCCTTGTGTTCACTCTCCTCAATGCCGCTCGGACGTCATGTTCCATGATGCTGATCACCGGTCTCTCGCTGATGACGTCACTGTCCTCAGTAGTCAGAAGTGGTTGTAGAACTGGTTCAGCTTGTTGGTGAATGCAGAGTCGGCATTGATCGGCGCAGTGATCCTGGTTTTGTAGTCCGTGCCACATACTCCGTGTGTCGCCCTGGTGGAAGCGAGACTCCACGCGCTCCACACGCCGTATGAGGCCGCTTTGTAGGCACTCATATCGCCAGTGGCGAGACCTGCATTGTAGGTAGCAGTCCTGGCGTTCACTGGAGGGCGGATCGATCTGTCCACCCATGGTTTCTGGTTCGGGAATGTGGTGACTCTCGCAGTGGGGATAATCTCCTCCGCTAGCATGTTGATGAAGCATACTGCTACTAGGGCTGGGCCATATTATACAGTTCACGGTAATACCGGTACAGTGTTAGGCAACGATGCCTTTGTTTTCATACGCACATGGCCAAAAAAGCATGGCGGCAACAGAGAACGAGAATGGAGAAAGCGGATCATTGAGTGAAACGGATAAACCAGAACTGGTTTGTAAACCAGTTGTTGGTGCCACTTCAGTGATGTGAAACTGGTTTGGGGTTTGTCCGTCAGATACCCGCTAAAGCACATTTTTTGTAGAACATGCAAGCGGGCCGTCGTTATTGCCGTATTTGTCGGACTAAGACACACACACACACACACACACATGGTTCTTTGGACAAAAACAGGTCATGTTCTGACAGGTGCAGCTTTGACAAAGACCAGGATGTTCAGCCTTACCGCGGAATAACAGATCAAAGTAATAAAAGGCTCATTTAACACTCCTTTTGGGGGTGGGGTGGGGGGGGTTTGGTGGATGGGGAACAGGAGGTGTAGCTCCTTAGCCATCTGTGAGGTTCTCAGTCATCCAGGTCATCGTAGTCCAAGGAGCTTATCAATCCTGTGCCTAATCACACGAGCCAAGGTGTGAACAGGTGTGGGTCACAATCAGCCACATTTTCAGGTGAACCTTGGGCTGGGCTGTATCATACCGTTCACAGTAATACCGGTGTAATTTTGGGCAACGATAGGAAAATCAAATATGGCGACAGAATATGGGTAAAACGCGCATGCGCAGTGCCTTTGTTTACTTAAGCACATGGCAGTGACACAGAATGAGAAGAGCGAGAGCGGATCGTTGAATGAAACGGATGAACCAGAATTGGTTTGTAAAAATGCTGCAACTTCAGTGGTGTGGAACTGGTTTAGCTTTCATCAGTCAGATATACAACAAAGCACTATTTTTGGTAGAGCATGCTAGCGGGCCGTCGTTATTACAGTGTTGTTTGGAAAATACGGCGCACTTAAAACCAATCCTGGTGGACTTGGTTCTATGGTAGGTCTTAAAGGGTTAAGTGAAAATACGCTGATGGGTTTTTTGCACTAATAAAGTTGTGGGTTGTAAGTAGTTTTCTATATACATCTTTAGGATGTTGCATCTCATCATCCATCTTCTATCCGCTTTATCCGAGGCCGGGTCGTGGGGGCAGCAGCCTAAGCAAAGAGGCCCAGACCTCCCTCTCCCCAGCCACCTCCTCCAGCTTATCCGGGGGAAACCAAGGCGTTCCCAGGCCAGCCGAGAGATATAATCTCTCCAGCGTGTCCTGGGTCTGCCCCGGGGCCTCCTCCCGGTGGGACATGCCTGGAACACCTCACCCAGGAGGCGCCCAGGGGGCATCCTTGTCAGATGCCCGAACCACCTCAGCTGGCTCCTTTTGATGTGGAGCAGCAGCGGCTCTACTCTGAGCCCCTCCCGGATGGCCGAACTTCTCACCCTATCTCTAAGGGAGAGGCCAGCCACCCTTCGGAGGAAGCTCATTTCTGCCGCTTGTATCCGCGATCTCGTTCTTTCGGTCACTACCCACAGCTCGTGGCCATAGGTGAGGGTAGGGACGTAGATCGACCGGTAAATTGAGAGCTTCGCTTTTACACTCAGCTCCCTCTTCACCACGACGGACCGGTGCAGCGTCCGCATTACTGCAGCTGCAGCCCCAATCCGTCTGTCGATCTCCGGCTCCCTTCTCCCATCACTCGCGAACAAGACCCCGAGATACTTGAACTCCTCCACTTGGGGCAGGAACTCATCCCCGACCCGGAGTGGGCACTCCACCCTTTTCCGGCTGAGAACCATGGCCTCAGATTTGGAGGTGCTGATCCTCATTCCCGCTGCTTCACACTCGGCTGCGAACCGTTCCAGTGCGAGCTGGAGGCCCTCACCCGATGAAGCCAACAGAACCACATCATCTGCAAAAATCAGAGATGAGATTCTGAGGCCACCAAAGCGAAAGCCCTCCGCCACTTGGCTGCGCCTAGAAATCCTGTCCATAAAAATTATGAACAGAACCGGAGACAAAGGGCAGCCCTGGCGGAGCCCATCACCCACCGGGAACGAGTCCGACTTATTGCCGGCAATGCGAACCAAGCTCTTGCAACGGTTGTATAGGGATCGAATGGCCCGTAGCAATGGGCCAGACACCCCATACTCCCGCAACACCTCCCACAGGACACCCCGAGGGACACGGTCGAATGCCTTCTCCAAGTCCACAAAACACATGTAGACTGGTTGGGCAAACTCCCATGATATTCTGTAACTCTGTAACTTCGGTCGTTGCTGTGCTTTTTTGGAAATCGAATTTCCCAGAGGAACCCACCCGAGGGATTAATAAAGTTCTATCTTATCTTATCTCTTAAAGGGTTAATAAAATGATAAGCATTGCTGCTTTACCAGACTATCTATGAAGTTTAACATCCAGGCATCCTTGAAAACAGAATTTATTACAGCTAGCGGAAGTTAGCTCGCTATTTTCGCTAAATATCCAAATATCCCAGAATGCATTTTGTCCAAGAGAAAAAAGCGGCAAAGGCGGAGGAGAGCGGCTAAAAGGTTCGAAACATGACTGTTTCTGTGACACAAAGTAAACCTTTAAGATATTTTAAGCGAGAATGTAGCTGTGTAACCTTCAGATATCTGGGAACATTTTGCCCGGGAACAAAAACAGATGTTAATACGTGGAGATCTTGAAGGCTGCTCCAACAATGATCAGATTATAGTTTAAACATTTGTTCAGTTCTCTTCCAAACACTAGCAGCTCTCTGTTGTAGGTTTTGAGTGTTTACTAAAATAAAAATAAAAGTGTTCTAACATCTCACCTGTTTGTTTTTATTCAGGCATACATGTGTACTATGTTTATTAAGAGAGATGAAGCTTGTGTTTCTGTCATGTAGTGATTGTGTTTAACTGTATGAAGCTTATTAGACATTATGAAACAGATGACACGTAAAAGTGAATTTTGCCAAAGTGCTTTAAAAAAGTATATTTTTTTTTCTTAAAGAAATCTACTACATCATGTGGAATTGTTTTATGTCTTGTGTCATTCTGTATTGCAAATATTGTCGAACAATCGCACCGTGTTCACAGGAAGTCTGGACTCCGGTGTGAAATTACAAAGTACGGACCTGCGTACTTCAGTATTGACAAACAGCCCGTGGCTCTGTCCGAGTGTGTGGACTCTAACCTGTAGAAGATGTTGTTGATCTGGCGGCGGATGTAGGCGCGGAGGCCAAGAAACTTGCCGTAGATCCGGTGCAGGATGGTCTTCAGGAAGTCTCTCTCTCGGGGATCCTCGCTGTCAAACAGCTCCAGCAGCTTCAACACAATTCAACGAGTCAGAGGTCCACAGGTCACACCTGTCACACCTGAACTCTGACACCAACACTAACAGCTGACGTCTTACCAACAGTACAAACTTTTGGTCGATGTATTTTTTGGCGATGTTCGGCTGGAAGTCCGGAGACTCCAGGAAGCGAAGGAAGAACTCATACACAAGCTGTGAACACACACACACACACACACACCAGAGGTGAAGGGAGCCACCAGGCTGAAGAAGGAGTCCTATCGGGCTTGGTTAGCCTGTGGGACTCTGGAGGCAGCCGACAGGTATCGACAGGCCAAGCGGAATGCGGCCTGGGCAGTGGCTGAAGCAACAACTCGGGTGTGGCCTCTCGGTTCGGAGAGGCCATGGAAAAAGACTTTCGGACTGCCTCAAAGAGATTCTGGCAAACCGTCAGGCGTCTCAGGAGGGGAAAGCGGTGCTCTACCTGCACTGTGTATAGTGCTGGCGGAGCGCTGCTGAGGACCTCCTTAATCCCACTGACACGTCTTCCGAGGAGGAAGCAGAGTCTGGGGATGAGGGGAATGACCCGCCAATTTCCGGGGGCGAGGTCACTGAGGCAGTTAAACAACTCCTTGGTGGCAGAGCCCCTGGTGTTGATGAGGTCCGCCCTGAGTTCCTGAAGGCTCTGGACGTTGTAGGGCTGTCCTGGTTGACACGCCTCTGCAATGTTGCGTGGAGATCAGGGGCAGTACCTGTGGACTGGCAGACCGGGGTGGTGGTCCCCATCTTTAAGAAGGGGACCGGAGGGTGTGTTCCAACTACAGGGGGATCACACTCCTCAGCCTCCCTGGGAAAGTCTATGCCAGGGTGCTGGAAAGGAGAGTTCGTCCGTTAGTCGAACCTCGGATACAGGAGGAACAATGCGGTTTTCGTCCTGGTCGCGGAACACTGGACCAGGGCCCTGTTTCAGGAAGCCGGTTTAGAAAACTCAGAGTGAAAAACGATACGCAGGGTTGAGTAACCCCGAACTGTCCAACTCGGAATATTCGGTTTCAGAAAGGCTGATAACAATTAGTTCAGTCAACGCGGAGTTGCTTTAACCCCAAGTGAAGCGCGCGGACGAGGATACATAAAGCCCTGATAAGCGGAGCACAGATTAAGCGAGTCACCATGGAGACGGAGGGAAAGAAGGCGCGGTCAATGTATTTTACAGCGCTTGAGGCCGAAATTCTGATGGCAGCATATGCCGATAACATGCAAATTCCGCGGAAAAAAGTAACACAGCCACAGCTGCAAAAGACAGGGAGCATGCATGGCAAAACATAGCCGACAGAGTCAATGCGTGAGTGTTAATTTAAACATTGATCTAGGGATTTCCACCCATTTAACACGTTATTTTATCATATGTTATTTTATTTGTTATTTTATACATTTTATTTTGTGATGTGATGTGAGCGCAGGTGCAACCCAACAGGCCCCAAACGTCCTGGCAGCAAGTAAAAATGAAATATAAAAATATAGTCCAAACAGGTAAGGTGTAATTGTATTATGAGCCATAGTGCTTGGTCTGTTTGTCCCATGTAAATCAATTGCAGTTAGAGGCTACATTAATTTTCTTTCTGTAAGCACTTATTGAAATTATCTGAGCACATTACAAGTACATATTTGCTTACTCTGTATGCTCAAATGTGACCCGTTATAGCCAACAGAAAAAAAGCGGAGGCCCGAAAAACAGGTGGGGGTCCTCCACCACCACCACTCACAGAGGCTGAGCAGTTGGCCCTCAGCCAAAACAGTGGGCGTCCTGTGGCTGAAGGCATCTCTGCGGGGACATCCTCTGAGTCAATAACCCCGCAAGACACAAGTGCCTACATAGGGGGTAAATTCAAAATAATACATGATGTGCATACATCCTTTCTTCACAGTCACCTTTGCAGTGCTACTCATTCATTTGATAAACTCCTTACCATAATGGATTATTTTGTAGTGAAGTTATTTTCCTACTGATTTTGCCTTCCCTCAGTCTTGGTTGTCTTTGAGAGCATAATGACAATGAAGTGTAAGGTGATTGGTATGTTTGTTAATTGCCATTTGGTCCCTTGTAAGTTATAAGTGACCTGTATGAACCTCATATTCTATCAGTTGATGGTGGTGGTGTACTGCATCTGGTGCAGCCTCCTGTTGAGCCAGACCAACATGCAGTTGTGAGTAATACTCCACAGATTACATGAGTTTACAGTAGAACAGCAATGTTGTTTATTTCTTTACTACAGGAAAATAATGAAGAAACATTGACAGCTGTTACAGAGGAGGAAGCAACAGACACTTTATGAGGTTTACATCTTTTAATACTTTGTGTACAGGAAACACAGGCGACCAATAAAGCCAGTTGAACAAAACATCTGTTTATTCTTCTTTCAACATGTTGAGGTGATGGGTCAAAAGAAATGATTGTGACATATGGTGTCTCTGACTGCGCTTCCATCTTGTATGTCCGTGGGAGGGTCAGGATGTTCATGGTTTGGATCACTGCTGATGTTTGGTTCAGAAGGACAGTGTTCTCCTCTAATTGTGGCAATGTTGTGAAGAATCACACATGCCACAATAATGTCACATGCCCTTTCTGGGGTGACCCTGAGTCTTTGCAGGCACTGGAACCGGGCCTTAAGCATTCCGATAGTCATTTCAATTCTGGCTCTTGTCCTGCAATTAGCCAGATTATATCGCTGCTGTGGGCCCGGTTCAGGGTCAGGGTAAGGGGTAAGCAAATAGGGTAAACATGGATACCCCCTATCACCAAGCAAGTAGCCAGTGAACTCTCCTAAGACAGAAGGATACACTTCAGTTCAAATGTCCCTGAAGCAATTGGTCTTTATATATTTTAAAGTATTCTCAACTCACCATGTCCAAATTTTGTGCTCAGTGTACATTCACGGAATATTTGTGAGTCATGGACAGAGCCTGGCCACTTGGCTTCCACATTTGTGATAATGTTGGCAGCATCATATATGATCTTCACAGTGCAGAGAACACAAATTAGCATCCATTACTATAATGAAATAATTTGTTAGTTTGAAATGCTACAGGGAACTATGTACCTGTACATTAATGCTGTGGAAAGACTTCCTGTTCACATAGTCTCCTTCATTTACTGAAGGAGCAATGATTGGAATGTGAGTGCCATCTGTACAGCCAATCACGCCTGGGAACCCTGAAAATAAATGTAAAATTTAAGTAGTAGTTCAAGTATCACCACATCATGAATTGAGTTTTGTTCATCCTGCTACCTGCAATTTTGTGGCATCCCTCTTTGATAAATCTTGTGGGTCTATGACCGGGGAACACCACAAACGAGTACAGGAGACGTTTCAGTGCAACTGTAACATTCCTGACTGCCCGACAGACGGTAGCCTTGGAAACGTGCTCAGCGTCACCAATATTATACAGAAAGCTCCCGTTTGCAAAAAACCGAAGTGCGATACAAATAATATGTAATGAACTGAGAGCATGTCCGCGATGTCACATGCGTAATATATGGCCTGAGGATGTTAGTCAAATAACTTATAGATTGTGCTGAGAAACGGTAACGTTCACACAGAAACTCATCAGGAAATGATAAAATGTCCAAACGCGATCTGATCACTCTCTCCCGGCGGAGAGCTCTGCGGAGAATTTGGGCTTCACGATCTACCGGCTCTTCACGGAAGGGACACGCCATGTCTGACACTTCCTACTGTCAGGTTTCCGACAAAGGGGCGGGGTCAGTCAGGGTTAGTTGTGGTAAACCTGCTAGGGGGCAGGTTAGCTTCACGGCGTGTGTCGTCATAGTGACTCACTCAGGCTGCAGCTGAACTCGCTTTGTGAAACCGAAAAACCAGCGTTTTCGTTAACTCAGGGTATACTTACTCAGTTTTTCCACTAAACCGGCTTCCTGAAACAGGGCCCCAGCTTCTTTATCACTCTACATCAAGTCAAAGAAGCAGGCGATAAAGAGCCAAAAATATTTATACGATTATATTTTAAAATTTGCGATAAAGATATAACTGACGATATAATTGATGCGAGACAAAATACAACTCCACAACATTACTAGCGCAAAAAGACAATGTTCCATTTATTTTCACTTAAACAAGAAGCTGGTTTTTATGTACATTAAAGCTTTATAAAAATGTAACAGTGCAAATGCAAATTCCTTGCTGAAAGTTTAACCAAAAGGCATTTCCAGTAGAAATGGGCTGACATATCCTGAGCATAACCATGTATAATATCCACTGAAGTTAAAAAGAGGTGCTTTGCAACATTAAACTGCAGTGTGCAGTACGTATTTTTCGGACCATAAGGTGCACGGGATTATAAGGCACATTAAGCGAAACAAAGCAGTCAGATAAATCAAACTTTATTAAACTCATTCTTCTTGCTTCCTCCACTTCTGTACCATTGATTCATTAATGTTGAATTCTCTGGCAGCTGCTCTATTCCCATGTTGTTGCAGTATATTAATGACTAACCTCGTATTGTGGATGGATTATCTCAGTTGTTCTCCTGACTGAAGTTTGGTCCGTTTACAGCATCCTGCCATGCGATTGCATTTGTCTCTAACCATGAGGAACCTTCACGTTAACTTTTATAAGTGGAAAAGTGTTAGTGTTCGTCCTCCAGCTTCACTGTTTATGTTATGCTAACATAGCTGTGTCGCTAGCGATCACGTAGCACATCATTATATACCAGCTAGCCCAACTTCAGTAACCCTACAAACGTCACTGCTGTTTAGTTTCCTGTCTTCATTTATGTTGGAAGTGATAGCAGAGCTGTACGTTTGATTTTTTTCAGAAATCTCTCAGTCAGAACATGCAATATCATGCTTAGGTAACTAGCGAAACTAGCGAGCTAACTTCCGCTAGCTTCCTGCTAACTTCTAACTCCGTTAAATGTAATACATTTGTTTTCATGGATGCCTGGAAGTTAAACTTCATAGTTACACCTGGTAAAGCAGCAATGCTGATTGTTTTATTAAAGATGAAAGAATTTAGACAGTTTTTAACTCTCAGTGATGCTGCAGTGTTCGTTTGACCTGAAGTATACGGAGTTTAGGACCCAGATTACTCCCAGATTTAAGAGCATCTTAGTCCGACAAATACGACAATAACGACGGCCGCTTGCATGTTCTGCAAAAAAATGTGCTTTGTTGTGTATCTGACGGACAAACACCAAACCAGTTCCACATCACTGAAGTTGCACCATTTTTGCAAACCAATTCTGGTTCATCTGTTTCACTCAACAATCGGCCATGTGCGTATGAAAACAAAGGCACTGCGCATGCGCGTTTTACTCATTCTATCGCGATATTTCATTTTCCTATCGTTGCCTAACATTATACCGGTATTACCGTGAACGGTATAATATGGCCCAGCCCTACATGGGAGTTTGCCCAACCAGTCTACATGTGTTTTGTGGACTTGGAGAAGGCATTCGACCGTGTCCCTCGGGGTGTCCTGTGGGAGGTGTTGCGGGAGTATGGGGTGTCTGGCCCATTGCTACGGGCCATTCGATCCCTATACAACCGTTGCAAGAGCTTGGTTCGCATTGCCGGCAATAAGTCGGACTCGTTCCCGGTGGGTGATGGGCTCCGCCAGGGCTGCCCTTTGTCTCCGGTTCTGTTCATAATTTTTATGGACAGGATTTCTAGGCGCAGCCAAGTGGCGGAGGGCTTTCGCTTTGGTGGCCTCAGAATCTCATCTCTGATTTTTGCAGATGATGTGGTTCTGTTGGCTTCATCGGGTGAGGGCCTCCAGCTCGCACTGGAACGGTTCGCAGCCGAGTGTGAAGCAGCGGGAATGAGGATCAGCACCTCCAAATCTGAGGCCATGGTTCTCAGCCGGAAAAGGGTGGAGTGCCCACTCCGGGTCGGGGATGAGTTCCTGCCCCAAGTGGAGGAGTTCAAGTATCTCGGGGTCTTGTTCGCGAGTGATGGGAGAAGGGAGCCGGAGATCGACAGACGGATTGGGGCTGCAGCTGCAGTAATGCGGACGCTGCACCGGTCCGTCGTGGTGAAGAGGGAGCTGAGTGTAAAAGCGAAGCTCTCAATTTACCGGTCGATCTACGTCCCTACCCTCACCTATGGCCACGAGCTGTGGGTAGTGACCGAAAGAACGAGATCGCGGATACAAGCGGCAGAAATGAGCTTCCTCCGAAGGGTGGCTGGCCTCTCCCTTAGAGATAGGGTGAGAAGTTCGGCCATCCGGGAGGGGCTCAGAGTAGAGCCGCTGCTGCTCCACATCAAAAGGAGCCAGCTGAGGTGGTTCGGGCATCTGACAAGGATGCCCCCTGGGCGCCTCCTGGGTGAGGTGTTCCAGGCATGTCCCACCGGGAGGAGGCCCCGGGGCAGACCCAGGACACGCTGGAGAGATTATATCTCTCGGCTGGCCTGGGAACGCCTTGGTTTCCCCCGGATAAGCTGGAGGAGGTGGCTGGGGAGAGGGAGGTCTGGGCCTCTTTGCTTAGGCTGCTGCCCCCACGACCCGGCCTCGGATAAAGCGGATAGAAGATGGATGATGAGATGCAACATCCTAAAGATGTATATAGAAAACTACTTACAACCCACAACTTTATTAGTGCAAAAAACCCATCAGCGTATTTTCACTTAACCCTTTAAGACCTACCATAGAACCAAGTCCACCAGGATTGGTTTTAAGTGCGCCGTATTTTCCAAACAACACTGTAATAACGACGGCCCGCTAGCATGCTCTACCAAAAATAGTGCTTTGTTGTATATCTGACTGATGAAAGCTAAACCAGTTCCACACCACTGAAGTTGCAGCATTTTTACAAACCAATTCTGGTTCATCCGTTTCATTCAACGATCCGCTCTCGCTCTTCTCATTCTGTGTCACTGCCATGTGCTTAAGTAAACAAAGGCACTGCGCATGCGCGTTTTACCCATATTCTGTCGCCATATTTGATTTTCCTATCGTTGCCCAAAATTACACCGGTATTACTGTGAACGGTATGATACAGCCCAGCCCAAGGTTCACCTGAAAATGTGGCTGATTGTGACCCACACCTGTTCACACCTTGGCTCGTGTGATTAGGCACAGGATTGATAAGCTCCTTGGACTACGATGACCTGGATGACTGAGAACCTCACAGATGGCTAAGGAGCTACACCTCCTGTTCCCCATCCACCAAACCCCCCCCACCCCACCCCCAAAAGGAGTGTTAAATGAGCCTTTTATTACTTTGATCTGTTATTCCGCGGTAAGGCTGAACATCCTGGTCTTTGTCAAAGCTGCACCTGTCAGAACATGACCTGTTTTTGTCCAAAGAACCATGTGTGTGTGTGTGTGTGTGTGT
>NW_024584500.1:0-10117 GCF_018398535.1 Haplochromis burtoni
ACTTTAACTGAAATCAGAATCTGTTAATTTGACTGCATGTACATCATCAAATTCAGAGCAGTTCATTACAATGATGTGACATGTTGTATGTTTGAAGGCTGTCAGGCTGTCAGATCACAGGAACAGGCTTCACCTCTCTGGCCACAGCTCTGCTTTCCAATCCCTCCTATTTGAAAGAGCTGGACTTGAGCTATAATCATCCAGGAGACTCAGGAATGAAGCTTTTGTCTGCTCTAAAGAAGGATCCGCATGTGAAACTGGTCATACTCTGGTAGGAAAACAGGAAATAAAGCTAAAAAAAATTTTTTTTTCTCCAGCATATTGTAAGGTAACCACTGATCTGATTGCCAGTAATACAGTCTGTATGTCCAGTTAAGTGGGCAGCTGTGTGGGTGAATGACTCAGAACCAATCACAGTTAAAACACGAGGAAGGATACACAGCTTGAAGGAGAATGTAACAAATACATAAGGATTGGACCCTCGATACTGACGTTTCAAGACTGTGTCAATCAAAACACCAACATCACATGACCATGGCTAAGTGAGGTTTGATGTGTTTAACTCCAGATCTGACAGGTGCCTTTGTGATGGTTCTGGGTCTGTGATCCAGTTTATAGTTTCGTTTTTCTGCGTCCTGCTGCGTTCCCTATGTCCTCACTTTATGCTCCTCACAGTCACAGCCTTACCTCCCTGTTTTTAGTCAGCTGAGGCACCAGGATTCCTATTTTCATGAACAAGTCATCTGTGCAGGAACACGTTATTTTTAATTGTGATTGGGAAGAATAATATATGCTCTCAGTTCAATTAAGTAAGTAAGTAAGTAAGTAAGTAAGTAAAATTTTATTTATATAGCACATTTCTAGATGAAAGATCACAAAGTGCTTCACAAGGTATAGAAAAAAAACAGTCAAAAGTTAACAAAACGCAATTTTAAAAAGTACTCAGATTCAAAGTGTAATTAAATAAATATTGACTTAATTGGAATGTTTGCTGTCATAGCCTCCTGAGAATCAAGAAAAAAATCTTCTTCTCATTGAACTTTTTATTGTTTTCTGCATGCAGGACTCAGTAGGTCTATTGAGGCTGGAAATAACCGAAGCTACAAAACAAAAACAATAACAGGAACAACTTGACTTGAAAAACGGATTCAGACTCAAAAAGTCTAAAGCCTTTGTCATTATCAGAATGAGCACAGCAGTCTTTTCTCAAAATATTTTGTTCTATATATTTATTTGTTTTGTTTTGTACTGAATAACTAAGCAACTGAAACATCCTCACACGTGTTAACAGAAAGAGAAAATAGTATTTGAAGCACAGTGTTCATTGTAGTGACAGAAACACAGGGAGGCAGAAAATAAAGCAGACTGAAGGTTGTATTTAGGTATTTAGATAATTTAAGAACCTGTTACAGACCAGATGATTTATTTTTTTAATTGTGCTTTGATACATAAAACCTTAGAACCGTATTATCTGTTTGACTTTATTAAGAGATAAAATAAAACACAAGGTTATTTCTCTAGAAAAGATGAATCAGAGAACATAAAGGCCACGTCTGCACACTAAAAGATAATGTGCTCATTTCAGTGTGGAGCCTCAAGGAGTCCAGTGGATGAGACCAGGTCTAAGGAAATGTAAGTATTTTTGATTTATGAGCTGCATTCACACAATCTTGTACTGTTCTACATTTTTTCTCACGGTTCCCTTTAGATTTCTTTGATCTGACGCTGGATCCAAACACAGCACACAGAAACCTCAAACTGTCTGATGACAACAAGGAGGTGACACATGTGGAAGAAGATCAGCTGTATCCTCATCATGATCTTAGGTTTGATCACTGGCCTCAGCTGCTGTGTACCAACAGTCTGAGTGGTCGCTGTTACTGGGAGGTCGAGTGGAGAGAAGAGGTTCATGTTGCTGTAGTTTATGGAGGAATCAGACGGAAAGGAGATGGTGATGAAAGCAGGTTTGGAAGGACTCATCAATCCTGGAGCCTCTACTGCAGTGATGACAGGGGTTACTATGTAGATCACAATTACATAGCAAGAGCCATCCCTCTTCTCCCCTCAGCTCTCTCTCACAAAGTAGCAGTGTATGTGGACTGTTCTGAAGGAACTGTGTCCTTCTACAGTGTCTCCTCTGATAAACTGATCCACCTGCACACCTTCAACACCACCTTCACTGAACCTGTATATGCTGGGTTTAGGGTGAAGTCTGACTCTAGTATCCACCTCTGTGCTGACTCACAATAATAAACTTACTGTGCAGAGAAATATTCTCACATTGGTGTTTCAAACTTTTTCTTACTTAGTATATCAGGTAACTGTCTCGTACATATATTAGTTTGGTTTTCATTCCAGAATTATTGGATTAGACTGATTCTCCTGAAAAAATTTTTTTTTTTATCATCTCATTGTCTTTGGTGCCTTTTTTAACAGCAGATATCAGTTTCTATTAATGCATCATGGTTTACATACCCACAGGACTCTTGGTCCTGAGGAAAGAGGAACTTTATTTTAAAATCAGTTGCATTACTATCATCTATCACTAAATTTGTTGCATCCATCCATCTTCTTCCACTTTATCCGGGGCCGGGTCGCGGGAGCAGCGGCCCAAGCAGAGCAGCCCAGACCTCCCTCTCCCTAGCTTATCCGGGGAACACCAAGGCGTTCTCAGGCCAACCGAGGGATATAATCGCTCCAGCATGTACTGGGTCAGCCCCCGGGCTCCCCCCACCCTTCGGAGGAAACCCATTTCTGTCGCTTGTATCTGCAATCTCGTTCTTTTGGTCACTACCCACAGCTCGTGACCATAGGTGAGGGTAGGGTTGTAGATCGACCGGTAAATTGAGAGCTTCGCTTTGACACTCAGCTCTCTCTTCACCATGACAGCGTCAGCATCACTGCAGCCGCTGCACCAATCCGTCTGTCGATCTCTCGCTCCCTTCTCCCATCACTCGTGAACAAGAACCCGAGATAGTTAAACTCCTCCATTTGGGGCAGGGTCTCATCGCTGACCCGGAGTGGGCACTCCACTAAATTTGTTGCATTATACCTGTAAGATTTATATTATTGATTGTAATGTATGCTTAGAAATATTTACTCATATATAATTAGAGTTTTATAATCAATTGCATAATGATAGAGGTTTGATCCTTAGTAGTCTGTAAAGACTCTGTGTGCCTTCCAGAGTGTTCTGGCATGCACACACAACTTGGGGTCATGAGAGAGGTCGTACCTTCTCTTACTGATTTACGGTATAGGAGGACACCTACTCTGTATCTGGTTAAGTATAAGAGCCCTTTGTTCAGGTGGACCGCTGGACTCCTGGCACCAGCTTTGGGGAGTCTTCACAGACTCATATCTTGAGAGCTGTTGTAGTAGAGTTGTCTCGTTCCAGCGAGGGGTGTGTGCTAGACACACCCATCAATACCCATTTTAATCATGTTTAAACTGATGGATGAAATCTTTGGAACAGAACATTTTAACATTTTAGACGTTGTTGGTTAGACTTTGTGATGATGAGCGCTGCAGGCTTCTATATATTTTGTGTTTAGGCTTCTTTACTTTCTTACATTGCATAACTGTATGCTTGTCTCTCTCTTGTTATGCAAATTAAGTAACATTTTACCACAACAAGTTCCTGGAGAAATGCAATATCACCACTATGTGACCAGTTTTCATAACAACTGATCTGGATGGTTCTGGATCCATTTATTAGTCTGTGTTGATCCAACTGTAGCTTCTAGTACTGCTGATACAAGAAGAGCAGCTTATGGCTAACTGGACGATATGGAGAGGTCTCTCTTCAGTTCATAATCAATAAAAACAGTCTGACTTACAGATGACCTCCAGTCTGTGTTTCTTGACTGAACAGAAACAGTTTTACAAACTCAGATTTGGTTTTTATTCCTTGTTAAAACAGACTCATGAATTGTAACAGAAACGGGAAGGTGAAGACAAAAGAATCAAGATGAAAACAGTTGGATTTTTTCTCGTTGACTTCTTGCAGATTCTGTCAATGTGTGTTTACTTCTCCCGTGTATATATGTGTGTAATACATTTTAAACATTTATCAGTTTAAATGCTCTCTAACTGCTCTTTCTAAATAAATTAAAAAAGGACTGTCTGTCCTTACTGTGTTGCACTGTTTATATAAAATACTAAAATGAATCTGTTTATGTGTGGATAAACTGTAAACTGCGTTCAGAGAGTTAAAAACAAAACAGAGAAATAAACAGACAGCAAGATGTTTTTTAAAGTGTCTTTGTGAACATTTATACTACAGGTGTATTTATAGCATACAGCTGTGTTATGCTGCAGGTATGAAACATATTAGAAATTGTCTGTACAGTATACGAGGAGAAAAAGTGAGAAGGAGAAAGACTCCAACTTTCATTCTGTCAGTTTCTCCTCTCATCACATAAATACCTGAGCAGTGACAGAGACCCCGACTGCAGCGTGTTTCTTATCGTGATGCAAAATACTGAGAAGCATCCAAACTTTTGTAGGCCTTCAGATATCGTCCAGTATAATTTGAGGCCTTGATGACAACATAATGATATAAATCATGTGGTGTAGGAAACACGTTGGAAGGGAGTGAGTAAACATCCATATTCAGCCCTCCATTGCAAAATTCCTTCATAACAAGCAATATATACTGTACACGTGTTTGTTTGCTCATAGATACCAGAGTTGACCTCATCTACAAAAGTTTACGAGGTTTTTACTCACTCGATGTGTCAGAATTGCTATTAGGAATTGACCAATCCAATTTCGGTATCGGTCCGATCCTGACCTAAATTACTGGATCGGATATCGGGGGGAAATTAAAAATGTAATCTGATCCATTAAATATCACAAAAGCACCTCACGAAACTTGCGACATGGCGTAACCTTAGCAGTCGGAGCAGTATGTGTGACGTCATACAGTGACTGTTGTGTGCGACACCTGCCAGCGGTCTGGAGTTAATTTACACTGAAAACATTTGGAGCCTCGCTAGGTGCTGCCAAACCAGATGTTGTGCCATGGTAGGCATCTCCGACAAAACCCGCTCCGCCCGTGAACTCCCACCAGTGTTCCAGATTAACTGGTGACGGTCAAACAGATGTGTGGTGCTTAAAAGGAGCCGCTACTGACAAACCAGCAAATTAACACTTAACAAATATTTCATCTGTGACACCTCAAACACAGTCCGTCAGTCTTATTGCTCTTGAACAACAAAATATTTTAAAATGTCGCAGGTTTATCTGATGATATTCTCATACACGAGGCAACCACAAAAACAGGAAACAAATAAACGTCTCCACATCGATGCTGTTCACAGGACAACAAGAGTAAACGATCTGAAGAATTTTGTCTTTGTTATCGTTCCCCTCGTACGTTTTATTACTCTGATTTCAGTGTTTTCGCCAGACCCCAATCTGACAGCCAGCACCTCCTCCCAGCCCCCCAGCCCTGACGGTTAACAGAACGGGGGCGAGTGAAGACCCCAAACCTCCCTCCACCCGCTCATATGTAGTGTTGTTGCGTGCTGTTCTAAAGTGCATTTAAAACTCAGGAGGGCATGGTGCTACCTCCCAGAGAGCAGCACAGCTACTCCCGAAAACACTCAGTGTCTATATGCATTTAAAATTGAGGGTAGGGCACCAGCGCCAGAGGTGGGTTCGAATACACAGACCATCCTCTGGATGCTGTAGAACGTGCCCACCCTGAAGGCCCTAGATGTATGTGTTATGAGAGTATGAGTAATGTGGAAGTCTAGGTTACAGAATAAAATTGAGGCACAGGCAGCCAGAAGGGGACAGAGGGGGACTGCCTCCCCTGCACCCTGGTGACACACCTGCACCCCAAACCCTGCATGTGTGTGGGTGTGGTGGAGCGGGAAGAGGGAGGCAGCTGAAGATGGGGAGGCAGCTCCCCCGCTTACCCCAGTAAGCACACTCACACTCTGTAACCCACCAGGGTAAAGAGGCTCAGGCCCATCCGGACCGGGGCCCACAGCAGCAGCACCACCCGGCCCCACAGAGTCCGGGGCAGCCCACTCGACCCCACCGCAGAGAAAACTGCACCCACCCCATTATACAATCATCTCCCAGAACACACAAGACAATAGACACCCAGGTTGAGTCATTCTCTACCTCTCCTATATCTCTCCCCCACCTGCAGAGTGAGCTCCTGTAGAAATGAGACCTCCTGCAAAGCTGTAACAGCCTCCCCACCAGTTAGAGAGCCCTCCAGTTGGGCCGATGCACCAGAGGTCCCCCGTACTGGGGCTGTATATTTTAGACAATGATTTGTGGGGGTTTTTAGTTTAAAAATTGTACCACACTTGGTGGTGTTTATAATTCAGCTTCACTGGGATTAAATTTATTTTTTACTATGGATTTAATTTGTTGATATTCCAAAAATCTTTTCTTGTTGATCCCATATTGTGTAACTAGTCTGTCAGATGGAATAAATCCTGTTCCTTCTAATATATGTTCCAAGTATTTGATTCCTTTACCACTCCAATCTGGAAAGTTTATCATGTTATTGTTTTGTAATATGTCAGGGTTGTTCCAGATAGGTGTACGTTTGCATGGGATTAATGAAGACTGTTATTTTTAGAAACTCCCACCATGCTGTCAGAGAAGAGCTGATGTTGATGCTTTTAAAGCATTCATGTTGTTTGATGTTTGAGCTGATAAATGGTAGGTCTGAAATTTCTAGATTATTACATAGTGCCTGTTCTACATCTAGAGATGAACTGAAGCCTGTTGACTAAAAAGTAGTGATTAAAGTTAGGCAGCTCTAGTCCTCCTTTGTCCTTTGTAATGTTTTTAAGCTGATACGCGGGGTTTATCTTTCCAAAGGAATTTAGAAATATACGAGTCGAGAGATCTGAACGAATCTTGTGATGGCTTACTTGGGATCATTGAAAATAAATAGTATATTTTTGGCAAGACCATCATTTTTATAGCGGCATTACTTCCCATGAGTGATATGGGTAGCGATTTCCATCTAGCTAGATCGCTTTCTACTGTCTTTAAAAGTGGGATGTGATTTAATTTAATTCATTTAAATCTAATTTAACAAATTTTCCTTCTTCTAGCTGTACTGACTGACCTTTGACCTCATGTGTTGAGGACTCTTCACCTCTGTCTCCTCTCACAGGGAGAAGATGATCTGCAGGATCCTGCTGCTCATCATCATCACCTCATGTGTCTCTGGTTAGTTTACAGCTTCACTTTATGAACTCCAAATAAAGCTCAACAACAGATTTGTTCCAGTCCTCAGTGTGTCTGCTCCTCTCTTTCCCTCTCTGTCTCCTCAACAGGATCATTTGTAGTCAATGTGACACAGACCTGCTATCAGGCAGAGGAGAACCACAACATCATTAATATTAGTGATATATGGTTTGTAATATGTTAGATATGGGGATATGTATTTTAAGGTAACAATTACACAGTTTGGTTGTATTTAGCCTGGCCCTTTCTCCCCTACACTGCTGAGTCTAGTGGTCTCTCCCAAAGTCAGCTACCTTAGTGGATATGGTACTTCCAAAACAAATAAAACAGACATGACAGGAAAACATGTTTGGTTTTTGAAAGTATGGTATGGTCTCTCCATTTCACAGTATTCTGTGTACATGTATGCACACATACCTGTATGATATTTCTGATTACTGAAGAAAGAAAAGAAAAAGTCTGATCCTCAAAACAAGCTGGCTAGGACCCATCAAACATTTGTAATCAGGGGTCTGTAACTCGATGATCCGGGCATACCCAGCAGGCAAATGCCCGATACATCAGATTACCAGACCAGCCTTGCTCGTGTGAAAGTTACATTCCCATGGCAACGTTACACCATGAGTTTTATGGGTAACTTTGAGGTCACATGAACAATGAAAGGTTGCTAGGAGGAATAGCTCCAAGAGAAGAGGGTGTGTTTTAGGTTCTTGAAGTGCATCGGTCCTTATTATGAGGCTTGCTTTCACGATTGTGTGTCACAGTTTAACACTGAACATGTTATTTACTGATAGTTGTTTATGATTGGAAGTGTGTGAATGTATGTTATATTTTACTTCATCAGACTCGCTCACTGCAGATGCAGCAGCTTTCTGCTTTAGGAAACTGAAGCTTGTGTGCAGCTGGACTGCAGGATTGATTCTGTGCAACATCTGAAAGGTTTTCACTTTTCTCCTGTGTGCTCTGCGCCATCTAGTGACATCTTTCAGTATTGCACTGGCATGATAGCAGGTACACTACAACACAAGAAACACAACAAAATAAAATAAAACACTGCATAAGTGAATAAATCTTTATTTATATGCAGAAAATCTGAGTTTGTCCTGATCTGAGTTTCATGTGATGCCTGATCTCCTTTTCTGTGCCTCTTTGCTGACATTAAAGTCCACGTTTTAAGAGCTGCCTTTACATGTGTGTGTTCCCTCTTTTTGTTCTGCCCGGTGATGTAGGGTCCTGATTACTCCAGGTTTGTGTTCCAGAGGGTGGTGGGAGTCAAAGAGGAGGTACTGGTCCGTGTGTGGGGGCTTCTGGTAAACTTCAGTGTTGAGGTTTCCATTCTCTTCAGTGTGCACAGCACAGTCCAGCAATGGCAAACAGTTATCCTTTGTGTCTTCCCTGAACTTTATGTTTTTATCCATAGATTTGATGTCAGTGTGCTTTGGGCACGCTTTAAAAATGTTCATTAATTTATTTTATTAAAAGGAACAGTGAGTATTAATGAATACATCAATGTAAAGATTAATGTGAGAAAATCACATGGATGAAGCGCTCTCAAAAACTATAAAATACAAACAGCTGTAAACTCTTGGTGTGTTGAGCTGGAGCAACAACAATGTAGACAATATGAAACAGAAGAAACTGCAGAAAACACTGGAAACATTTATGACACATTTACTGACACTTGAACGTGATTACAAATGTGTCAGTCAGTGTTGGATTTGATTTGCCCCAAACTCTGCCAGAAGTGCAGGTTATCATGTCTCTGCAAAATGACTCATCAACATGTGAGGAGAAAACGTACAAATCCATCATATACACAGTATATATTATACAAATACACAGTTAATAGTTCACATTAAGGTCTGTGGGGTCGACACGTTTCTCATCAGTAAAGTGAACATGGAGCAAATTTCATCTTCTGACTGAAAACCGACAGATTGACAAAGTTTCCTTTTGAATGAACAGACTTCCATGAAGTTCATGATTTTGTGGATCATGTCTCATTATTCTGTCCATCATGTTATTAAAGTGACTCCAACAGTCTCGTTTACATTGTTGATCAACTGGGGATGTTGTAAATCCAAACCCATTATGTATTCATGATTTGAATCCTGGGTTGTGTGAAATCTCAGAAATGCACCCTAGACAAAGTGAATCTGTGAACTAAGGTGTAGGTGTGTTAGATCATGTTGTGGTGATCCTTGGGTTGAGATGGGTGTTCATACTGGAGTGCAAAATTAAAACCAATGGAAGATGGACAAGAAAAGTTCAAAGCCATCAGGTCCTCAGTTTAGAAAAAGAGAAAAGAAGAGGAGGAGAAACGAGAAAAAATGTTGTCCGGACCAATGACCTGTCTCCGCCTCACTCAAGTACCGACCCGAGTCATCAGTCCTGAGTCTGGACAGTTGAAGTCTGATTCGTCCTTCTCTGAGGGCGTCTTTGTCACTCTGGACTCGTCCTGAAAACTTTTCATCCTGAGACTCTGACACCTCAACACCTTCATGAACCTGATACAGGATTAAACGTTTAACCACAGTTATCAGTTCACAGAGGATGTTGAGAGTTTTGGTGGATCTGTCAGGTTTGGTGGTGAACGTCCACTCCAGTGTGATGTTGTGGTTCTCCTCTGCCTGATAGCAGGTCTGTGTCACATTGACTACAAATGATCCTGTTGAGGAGACAGAGAGGGAAAGAGAGGAGCAGACACACTGAGAACTGGAACAAATCTGTTGTTGAGCTTTATTTGGAGTTCATAAAGTGAAGCTGTAAACTAACCAGAGACACATGAGGTGAGGATGATGAGCAGCAGGATCCTGCAGATCATCTTCTCCCTGTGAGAGGAGACAGAGGTGAAGAGTCATCAACACATGAGGTCAAAGGTCAGTCAGTA
>NW_024584500.1:10251-11975 GCF_018398535.1 Haplochromis burtoni
CAGCTAGAAGAAGGAAAATCTGACTTTATTCACTCATTTCAAGATCTGCAAACAAACACAAGGAGAAACTGCAGAAATATCAAAGCAGGCTTAAAATCATTTAGAAACAGTTTTGTAGTTACAGAGTTTGTCCACAAGGAGAAAAAAAAAAATTTTTGTGTTCTTCTTATAAAAAAATTAACCTCAAACTGATGCCTCATGCAAATATAACACAGTGTTATATAAACCTCATTACTTTTATAGGAATGATCACAATACAAAGAAACTGTTTCTCCAAGCTGACAGTAAAATATAAAGCGTAACTCATAAAATCCGCCTCTGTGAGTTCTCACATTACAGTGAAATCAGAAATGACATCATCACTTGTTCAGCTTCATAAAAATGATGATGATGATGGATGAAAGAGAGAGAGAGAGAGAGAGAGAGAGAGAGAGAGAGAGAGAGAGAGAGAAGAAGGAGAACAAACTGTCTGAAAGTAAACGATGCAAACAGTCTGTATTAGACTGTAACATCAGCTGGTAAAATAATAACATTATATCTAATGATAATGAGAGCAGAGATTTCACTTTAAACACTCTCAGAGACGTTTGACATGAAAAAACAGAGTTACAGATACAAATACATACATACTGCTGCTGTCTGCTCTTCTTTATACCCACATTCTGCACAAACCAACAAACACGGACAGATTTCACTGACTGAGCTGGAAGGAGCAGAGTTACTTATAGTTACTAATCTCTGCTCCGCCCACAACGCCCCTTCGGGCATAAACCCCGCCCAATGATGAGGGGCAGGGAATAATCAAGCACAACCACGCCCATTGGACGAGGCGGGAGTGGTCTGACTCAGGTGTGGTGATCAGGTGCAAGCACACTCTGGGTTTGTGGCATTTTTGTTTGTATTTGTAAGATTGTATATTTATTATGTATTTTTAAGAAATAAAAAATAAACAGTCATAAGAGAGACAACAGGCTCAGAGTCCTCTTGTCTCATTGGAGAGTTCTGTGATGTCACTTCCTCTCACTCTCCAGTTTAGGTAGCAGCTAACTGCTAACAAACCTACTGATCCAGTGCTTTGACAAATTTAGATTTCATCCACTTAAGTTGTGTGTGAAACTCAGTGTGGAAAACAGTTTGCATTATCTGATCTTCCCACAGCAAAACTTGACTAAAAACACAAACATTATTTAATATTCATTTATTTTTATCCCTAATGTTTGCCTGACAGGAGCACAGCTCCAGTCCATTTACACAGATTTTTAATCTCACTGAGTTTCTCCTTGTAAAAATAACACTTTAAAGAATTTCAAATCAAATATTTTTAAATTTATAATCATACATTCATTTTAATCACAGGAAAAATAAACAACAGTAACATAGTGATAAACAGGTGATCATCCTGTAAACTCACCGTGTGCTGAGCAAACTGCAGAAAACACAATATTTAAATCGTTTGAGTCAATGTTGGATTTTATTTCCACCAAACTGCAGGATCTGCAGGTTTTCATGTCTCTGCATAAAGACCCATCAACATGTGACAACAAAATATACAAATCCATCATATACACAGTATATATTATACAAATACACAGTTAATAGTTCACATTAAGGTCTGTGAGGTCGACATGATTCTCATCAGTAAAGTGAACATGGAGCAAATTTCATCTTCTGACTGAAAACCGACAGATTGACAAAGTTTCCTTTTGAATGAACAGACTTCCATG
>NW_024584500.1:12516-13371 GCF_018398535.1 Haplochromis burtoni
CCTCGTCTCTCTGTGTTTGATGTCTCAGGTTTTCTCTCAGGTTCAGGACAATCCCTCACTGCTGCAGAGACACAAACATCTGAGTCTCTCACATTTATTAAATAAATATCACTATTTGTCACGGTCTGGGGAAGTGAGGAAGGTGGACCCAAACACACTATTGTGATAATAACAACAACAACAACAACAACAACAACAACAACGGATTGAATTTATATAGCACTTTTCGAGACCCTCAAAGCACTTTACAATTTCACTATTCATTCACTCTCACATTCACACATTGGTGGAGGCAGCTACAGTTGTAGCCACAGCTGCCCTGGAGCTGACTGAGACATGGCACTATATTTACAGTGGAGCAAATAAGACAGCACAATAATCCCTGTGCGCTCCCTCGACTCCTGTGTCATATCTTCACCCAAAACGCTTTGCTCTGTGCTCTCTGCTCCCGTGTCCTCACACTCCCCATGCCTGCTGTCCACCTGTGTGCCACTCTTGTCCTCTTGGAGTCGACTTCAATGATCCTCTTAAATAGCTCCCCCAACGAGCCTCATCAGTAGCAGGTGCATGGCATGGTCTTCTGGTGTGGCCAGCCTCCAAGCTGGGCACCACCCACTAGGCCTGGAGGTGCCTGTCACCCAGCCTACAGGGCACCACCACATCGGCAAACACATGCACTCACTCACACCTGCCTAAGCATACATGCGTACAAGCATACAAGCAAACACACACACGGACAGCAGCACAGTGCACACACATTTCTAAGAAATATAAAAAAGTCCATAACTGCTCAGGGACCCTTGGACGCTCAAGGCCCAGTCCCCAGTTTATCCAAAATAGGTTTCTGTACTGAAC
>NW_024584500.1:14700-15955 GCF_018398535.1 Haplochromis burtoni
CGGTTGCACGAAATTAAGTTATGTTTGGTTAACCTTAGTTTTTTATGTTATACCTGCACACATTTTTCTGGTAACACGAACATGACTTTTTTATGTTGTTGTTATGTTTTTCATTCCGGTCAAATATTTATAGAAACCACTTGTTTATCAGACATGAACTTTTTGTGTTAATTTTATTGGACTACTATATGTTATATTGACAAGATTATTTTATGGTAAGCTTGTTTTATTTTATAACAAATTTCTAATATATAATATATAATCTAATATATAATTGAGTGTTCAATGGCGTGGCCATTTGCGTCATTGGGGGCGTGGTCATCATGCTCTATACGAAACCCCGCCCAATGATGAGGGGCAGGGAATAATCAAGCACAACCACGCCCATTGGACGAGGCGGGAGTGGTCTGTTCCCTCCAGCAGTCTGTGAAATCTTTCCGTGGATACTGTTGTGTACAGAATTTGTGTGGAAAGAAGAACAGACAGCAGCAGTGTTTGATGTGTTCGTGTCTTACAGCAGGAAGTGTTTACCTAACAACCAGTTTCATATTTTCGCTTCAGCTTAGTTTTTGCTTCAAACTCGTTTCACGTATTAACATTTTTTTATTTTTCCGGACTTAAAGAAAATGTTTGATTCCAGATGAATCGACTCTCGTGTTTCCTCCTTTTTACTCGGTGTGAATCAAAGCCGTTCATGTTTTACATTAACTTGTTTTTCTTGTGTTTCTGATCAGTCTTTAATTTCTAGCCAGCAACTTCTTCCTCCTCTGAGTCTTTCTCACTGCTGCTGACAGTCACTTCGTTCTTCAGCTGATCATTAAATTATTAATGTGAACAACAGGGACAGCTCGCTGCTCGCTCTCTTTAAACTGGTGAGTAAAAACTGCGGGAGATTTGGCTGTTTCTATTTTTCATGTTCAGTCCTTTAAAACATCTTTAATGTTAAAATATAAAACTCAGCAGGATTTCATGTTAGAATTTTTTTCAATACATCTACTTCCGCTTATCACCTTATTCCGGGTCTGGAGCCTGTCCCAGCTGTCTTTGGGCGGAAGGCAGGATACGTCCTGAGCTGGTCGGGACTTCTTAGTGATCCAGGAAGCCCATTAATTAAACTATTATTAAACCAGCTTTTATATTTTGACTCTGGTCCTTCGTCAGCTTTTGTTTGGATCAATCACAGCTGTGAAGTTTTGAAAATTTAAAGTGCGCATTGAGGAAACAGAAGAGCAGTTCAGTCCTTGAACCTTTCAAA
>NW_024584501.1:0-9815 GCF_018398535.1 Haplochromis burtoni
TGCTCGTTCTTATAATATCAGTCAATTTATTTCTATATGCTTTATATCTTTGTTCCACTTCTTTTGTTTTTACTTTGATAAACTGTTTATACAGATTGTTTTTCTTTTTGCAAGCATTAATAATTCCTTTTGTGAGCCAAGGACTTTTTATCTTTTTTTTCTTTGTCATGTGTATAACAGGACACTGGCGTAAATTCTTGACTATCTCACACTTCTGTTTAATCAGTTTTCTGTTTGACGTTTATTCAGCTGTGTGAAAACCAAGTAGGAACCCACCCAGGGGATTAATAAAGTTTTATTTTATTTAATCTAATCTAATAACTTTAATCTCAGCCAAACCGATTTACTCACGGACAAATAAAACACTGAAAAAAGACAAACAATAACATTTTTAGGTTGTCTAAGTGACTTATATATAACGTTTAACCTGAGTAGCAAAAGTACACGGTGATCGTAGTTGTGCCGTTCTCGATTAAGATTAATATGAGTAATTTTAAAACTTAGTAGCGGCCGCCATTGCCGGAAACTGGAGTTTGGCTGGGCCGCGCTATGAATTCTGGGATATGGTAGGCCACGAAGGACACACCCGACCCATCCTTCAAATTCGGGGAAAAGGAGGACGCATTTGTTGGCTGCATTCGGAGGAGTCTACGAATTTGGACAGCCTTCGGCGCATTGCTGTGACGTAATCGGTCTACAAATGCGTCCTCAGGAGGATGCACCCCATGAATTTGGACACGACCATTGTCTTCACCTGTTAGTAATTACTTTCACCTGTGTCTCATTCACTATCTGTTTCAGCCAGCCCTCTGTATATAAATACTGCTGTCTCCCTTTTTGCCCTTGTCAAATCATTTGTCTGTGCTTCTCATGGTACCTTGTATATTCTCTTGATTTCTCTGTGTGTTTTGCTGGATTCTGTTATGATTTGGGAGGTTTCGGTTAAGCAGGCAAACAAAGCCTTGTCTTTAGTTCTGCCTTTGTGTCCTAAATTCAGTTTCAATACCTCAGCTTAGCCATTTTCCAGACCCCTTATTTATCACGCATACCCTGGCTATTTTGAGCAGCTTTTGTTGTGTCCATTTATAGCTGATTTTCAGCCATAAAAAAGAGACAAGTCAAACCAGTACATATGCCTAAGTATATAGCCAACTAGCTATCCAGCCACAGTAATAAAAGCAGGGATAGAAAAACATGTCAACTGACAAAGGATTTAAATGGTCCTGGAGAACTACAATACATATGATTGTGTTTTACATGTCAGAAAGGTACTGCATTGTTATCTAGGCCAAGATTGCTCCAGCCAAACAGATTATATTCCTCTCACTTCACAATTGTTTTGTTATAGTTTTGCTGTACATTTTTTCTTTTGGTAGCACAAATGTCCTCACAGTACCACTTGACTTCTTCTCAAAATAACAAATTTTTTTTTTTTAAAAATACACTGTACATATGATATATACAGGTTTTAGTTTACACTTGAATGTATTGCTTTGCAATTATAAATTAGGAAAATCAAAACAAAAAAAAATGTTTTTTTTCATTGCTTTTGGGAGACAGTTTGCTCCCATCTTGGAGAAATAAAGTATAGTAAAGAAATCAAAGGTTTTTGAAGCTGCTCTTGCAGGGGTGTCTTATTCTACTTTCACAGCAGTAGTAAAGAGATGAGTTCTCTGCTTGTACATCAAAGAAGGCTTGATTTGCCTTATACAACCTTTACCCTAAAACCTAACTCACTTGTTGTTACCATGACAGGCAAAGTGATAAAGTTACAATCTATTCTATTAAAAATGCTTTTAGAAGGAGAAAGCAGACAAATACAGCAAAGCAGAAGAAAATAAAAGGAAAAATTACAATTTGCAGTGTGTGTGTGTTGTTTGTATATGAATCTGGGGCCAAAGAACAACAAAGCAGTTTACATGAGACAGAAGCGAAGCAGACCGATAAAAAATAGCCTTAAGCTGATAGTTATGACTTCACTGCTCAAATTCTTTTATTATAACAATGAATTTGTTCAAAGGCTCAGCTCAGTAAATATGACTGCAACCCTTTACAACATCCAAACCCACCAAATACATTGATTAATGCAATGTGCAGTAGTTTAGAAGACACTGGTGCAACAAACACAGAGATTCACACACCCTCTGACAATAAAGTTTAAGTCAATTACAGCAGTAGACCATAGTGTGTTGTTAGAAGAGGAAAGTACAACACTGGACTAAGGCTAACAGCATTTTTTAAGAAATTGGGGAGTACATGGAAACTACACATAGGGGTAGTGAGGGGATTTGAACAAAGGCCATTCTTCTTGTGAGGCAACAGAGATAACCACTGTTCCACCATGCTGGTGCCAGTAGTTTTGCAGTAATCTGGAAATAAAGTGGGCAGCAAATAATTCAATCATTCTTTGTGCTGTCCCTTAGTGTTTCTTTTTTTTTTTTTTACTCATGATGTCCCTAACAGCATTAAAGCAGCATCTGATTTTTAATCCTCATATAATGGGACAGCATCTCATTTCATGCTGCTTTAATGCAGGGTGGTTTTAAAAGTTTGTACTCAAACAAGTGCTTTTTTTTAAATGCTTGGACAGCATTGAGTGTTCCTGAGCTGAATATTTTTCTTCCCCTTACTGTGCCCTCACATAATCTTATTGTCTATTAGCAGCAATACCATTAGCACTTCAGTGAACAGCCAATATGGAAGCAGCGTATAACCCTGACCCAAGGTTCAGCTTATTGCTTGTTCTTGAACAGTGGCTAAGCTGCAACTGAGAGTAAGAAGGTGGGGCCAATAAAGATTGGAATCGCCTTGAAGAATAACTTGCTGAAGACAGAAGAGTGAACAACGAGGCACTATTCACAGTTTTGTACAACTCAACGTTTTTAGAATTTCTACAAGTTAGCATGACCCAAAGAGCTCCAACAGGAATATAAATGACAGGTTAAACTAAACCAGCATTATACTTTTACTGCATGTTAGGAAAAAAAATCCCCCTATATCGCCTCTTGTTTCCTTTTAATGCCGTGTGAGTACTTTATGTCCTTTTGTTTGGACAGAGGATCGTTGCAAATACAGTTTATCAGAACACGCCTCTTGTATTTAGACATTTCAGCACCAATTCCCCACAGAGCACTAAGCATTACCTTGCAGGAACAAATTCAAGTGCTTTGCCCGCTCACTGTAAAAGCACAAATTTATGGCTTAACATCTGTCTGACTCCCACTAAAACATTTTGCACAGCCTCTCCTTTGCCCTGATTACATCTATCTAAAAGTGATGCATGCATCAACCAGTTGCTGACAATACGGCTGGCGTTTGACATTCGACAGAAATGTTTTGGATCATAGTTTGACATGTTGTCATGCCCATTCTGGATGAAGCTTCTGACTGATCTCTTCCTTAATCACACCTCCTTCTCCCTCCGATTGCTTTCCAGACTTTCCTTCTCTGCCCTTCCTCAACCATTCTTGCTTCACTCCCTTCCTATCTTACTCCAGTGCTCCATCACCTTAGCTCCTCATTTATTCTGTCTTCCTTCTATCTCCTCTAGCCCGTCTACACGATTCACACTCTCCTGTCCTCGTTTCTTCCCCACAGCCTGTGGTGCTCATTTCAGAGAAGAATCATCCAGCCCCCTGGAGTTCCAATACTTTGTGTGCAGAATCGTAAATCAAGAAACCTAGAAGACAGATTCCTCTCCAAACTCTGCCATTTGTAAACAGCTGACTGTAAGTGATGCAGTGTACCAACAGGCTGAAACTAACACAAAACTGAGAGTTAAACACAGGTAGAGGATGTAGATGATCAGTCGCGAGGGACTGCACGGATGTTCCCGGCCTCAGAGTTAACAAGGCGTGACAAGATGCTTTTCAGAAACTGGTTCGATATGTGCTGTGAGTTTCCCCTGGTACTCGGCTGAAGTTTATTTATAAAATGTTTTTTAAAAAAATATGGTTTAGCACAAAATGCTTTATTGAGAGCAAGGGACATAAAATAATAATGATATAAAAGAAAGAATGATCGCATCACTCAGCTCCAGATGTAGGGCAGAGCTTATGCGTGTTCTCGTCTCTGCACACACATACCACAGTGGAAACTAAATACTGGATCACTGCAGGGCCCACCAAGTAAACTTTGAAACACATGATCTCACACAGCTTTATCTTCCCTTATGTTCTGTGCTAGTTTGTTGCATTTGCCATGAGATACAGAAAAATTAATGGTTTAGTGTCATTTGATCAAACGTTACTTTGATCAAAAGTCAGATCACTGTGTAAAGTCCTATGAAGTATTTATGGCTGTAAATGCTGTATAGACATAAAATGCTAAATTCAATGAAATAAAATATAATCTGGTTTAAGGGATTTGTACCGAATGTCGTGTCAATCATAGATACCTTTCATGTCTCTTTGCAGTTTGAATGCGTGGTGAGCATTAAACTGGATTTGGTTTAGCAGTTTATTGACATCTATGATCTCAAATGTTGGGGATCATTTCAAACATGAGGGATATCAAAGGCAGAACTTCCAACAGGGGAGCCTCACGGCCCAGAAGGCAGGAAAAAGCACAATCAACGTGACTATCAAGTAGGCCCTCTGCTATACACAGGATACATATAGTTGGTGAGCTTAAGTTCCACTATTAGTTTGTTTCTTTATTTTACCTTGTGAAAACAAAAGATTTAATTTATTTAGGAAGTATGCATTTTCCTTATAAATTGCTGCAAATATTTACTTAATTACGTAAACACCAGTGATTAACAATAAGCACATTATAGGAAAGGTTTTAATGTTAGAATGCTGGGAAATTACTTATACTGAGACTGAAACACATGCAGGGTCAAGAGATGATTACAAATGGGTGGAAACACAGTTGATAACAATAAAGGGAAACAAGACACAGCAAGAAAAACTAAGCAAAGTACAAATGAGAAGACAACTAACAACATAAAGCAAGATGTCACAGAACACCAGACACTGTGAGATCAGATACAGGGGAGGCAGGATGACACAGGGGAAATTAATACAAAACACAAACAAATAACTAAAACTAAGAAAACCTTCCATCCATCCATCCATTTTCTTCCACTTATCTAGGGCCGGCTCGTGGAGGCAGCAGCCCAAGCAGAGAAACCCAGACCTCCCTCTCCCCAGCCATCTCCTCCAGCTTATCTGGGGTAACACCAAGGCGTTCCCAGGCCAGCCAAGAGATATAATCTCTCCAGCGTGTCCTGGGTCTGCCCTGGGGCCTCCTCCCGGTGGGAGGACAAGAATGCACTCAGGGGGCATTCTTGTCAGATGCCCGAACCACCTCAACTGGCTCCTTTCGATGTGGAGGAGCAGAAGCTCTACTTTGAGCCCCTCCCGAATGGCCGAACTTCTCACCCTATCTCTTTTTTTTTCTTTTTTTTTGTGTCCTGTTTGGATCTTTAGCCATCAGAATTGTTGTCTTAAGGCCAAGAAGGATGCCAAGCGGATTTATTTTACCAAGTGGATCATCATGGCCTTGCCATATTGGTCCCTTTGATTGACCTTTATTATAATTATGAATTTATTTTATTTTCGGTTGCTACAAACGGGACAGTTCTCACCCTATCTCTAAGGGAGAGGCCAGCCACCCTTCAGAGGGAGCTCATTTCCACCGCTTATATTCGCGATCTCATTCTTTCGGTCACTACCCACAGCTCGTGCCCATAGGTGAAGGTAGGAGCGTAGATCGACCAGTAAATTGAGAGCTTCGCTTTTACACTAAGAAAACCCGAGAATAGGAAAACCAGATACAAACAAGATGACAAGAACAAAGAACAGCACTGAGGTATTTTGATGTAAAACAGCGGTCCCCAAACTTTTTTGCGCCACGGATCGGTTTATGCCCAACAATATTTTCACGGACCGGTCTTTAAGGTGTCGCGGATAAATACAACAAAATAAAACTATTACCGGTACCGAAAAAAAGAAGATTTATTCATAACACACGTGAAAAGACCCAGGAAAACTGAGTTAACGATAAAAACGATAACAAAATAACGCTGAAAACCGATAAAAACCCTGAAAACCATACATTTCAGACCTGAGCCTCAACTCTCGCGGCCCGGTACCAAACGACTCACAGACCGATACCGGTCCGAGGCCCGGGGGTTGGGGACCGCTGATGTAAAAGACAAATGAGGAACCTAAACACAAGTGAAAAGAACTCAGATTTACCAAGAAATTAGAACTGACAACTCGGATGCAAGGATACAAAAATAACATGAATACCAAAGCACAAAATACTGGAGGAGGTTGGATTCAAGCTGTGTTGTTAAAGTTTGACACATTTTTACCTCTTATGGAGAAAATATGCACTGTAGCTAATAGGCATCTCTTTTTTGTTCCATGTTTGTCGGCACATTACAGAACACTTTACGTTAGTTTAGCAAGGCTACACTACTTTGGGTTTATGGTAACCTACTTCAACACTATGGTATGAGTGTACAGTTTTTACTAAGCTAATTACCTTTAATTTAGTAAACTCCCACCGTAAGGGTGTGTTTTAACTGATGAAACTGTGTCGTACTCAGGCTTGGACATCTGATTGCTGCCTTTTATAAGTTTTATTGCACAAGCATAAGCTAACACCAGTACAGTAACCGTGCCTTTACAGAAGCCAGTTAATCAACTGAAAGACACAAAATAAAACAACCATACAACATTAACAAAGCAACACTATTAATGACAGTACAGTTTAGTAATAGTCATATTTATAGCTTTAACACATTACTTAGTTAACACAGAAACTCACCAGCTCGGCTTCATCAGTCATAACAGCAATATCAATGAAAAGAAGATCCGGCAGGTAGGATCTATGAGCGGCCGTTAACACGTACCATCCCAGACTTAGATAAATTCACTCCGTCTTAAATAAATTTGTCATTTAAAGCAAATATGGGTCTGGCTGATAATAAATCACAACAAACAAATTGGCATGTTAGTAATATGGGAAAAACCACACAATGAATTTATACGATAAGCTTGGATATATATGTATATATGTACTGTGTATGAAGTTGTATACATTTAAAACTTGTAAAAGGTGTAAAAACACGTAACAATTCCTTTTAGTTAACTTCTCATTTACTGTTTTCAGGGCTTTTCGAGAGACAGAGAGAGTAGTGCTTGTGATACGTGGTCATCTACAACAGTTACTGCATAATATTACATAGTGATGCATAATGCTGGATTCTGACATTTAACAAAGCTGCCACCCTACTGCTGCATCTGTCAGTGGAAGCCTTTTGGTGATTAAAGTGTAACGTATCACTGAATATTTATATAGTGATTCACATGTGTGAAGAAAAATACCAGAAAATTCCTTTCTTTTAAAATGTAACACACACAAAAACACCCATAAAACATACTGCACAGAATATTCTCCTTTTTATAAAGGGGCAAATGTTTAATGCTAGTCTGTTCCTTATACATGGTGTTAAACACTTTCTAGACATTCTGTCGGGTTTAGTCATATTGTTGATTGCTGTGCACTTAGTCAGGAGTGGGTCCTCAGCAGATGTGATATGTGGGCCTTGGTGGGAAGCAGCAACTCCCTCTCTGTGTGAAAATATCCAAACGGCAGGTCCTGATCGAGTGCCAGAATCTCCTGCCAGTCGATCACCAAGCTTCTCTCACTCACAGGATTGAAATGTGCCTGTCATTTTTCAGGTGGGAGGGGATGGGGCGTTTGGGCTTGAACATGCTGTTCTTTTTTCCCTCAGTGTTGGATCCAAATCCAGCACTGAGGGACTGTGATAAATAAAAAGGCAAAAGGAATGAGTACTCCAACTGAGTTTGTTTGGAGCTGTTTGGTCATATTTGTGATGTGAACAAAATTATAACCAATGAGACTAAAGAGCTACGTAGTTACATTTTTATGGGTCTCAAAGAAGTACACGTGTCTGGAAACATGTCCAAGCTGCTTAGGAGGCCAAAGTTAACGGCACGAAAGAAGAGCAAGCATCACTCTGGACTGATTGCAAACCTTTTCAGTAGTTAATGGGTACTTTTCAGGCATCTAAGCTTGAATCATGCTACAAGACCCACAAATATAACCCTCATATCATCTTCATGGAACAATAGTTTTCAAAATTGCTATCAAGACACACATTAGGAGATGTGAAAATAGCCATTGATGCCCCATTATCTTACAATAAAAGCTTAACAAGCTCTTTGGGTGCTTTATTGTGTCCAGTGTTATGGGCACTTAACCCTGGCATAGAATAAAATGTCATACTTGGCACACCTTTTCTGCAACAATCACAGGTTAGGATCTGATCATGAAGAAATAGTTATTCACTTATTTATTCATTTTCTCTTATTGAGGTGTTGGTGTTATGCAACCATAAGATAATGTCCCAGATGCAGAAGTGCACAAACAAATCAGGAAAGAAATGATTACTGAAAGCATTACAGTGCTTCCAAAACAAAGAGCTGATCAGCCATTCTATACACAGAAAAGCAAATGGCACAATAAGTATCAGTCATTTATTGTGGGGCCTACCGACACTGACAAAAATAACCGTAAATATATTCCCACTACGGATAATACTGCATTCAGACAGTGTTTCTCACTCAGAAAAGACCTCTAAATGACTACCACCATCAATGGCACCACATAGTATCCTCTACTTTGTAATAAAGGGTTTCTCTTTTGAGTACTTCACTTTGGAAAATGGTTGCTTTATGGCAACCTTCACTTTTCTGTGGCCTCCTGCAGCTCCATGAATCCAAGAATGTGTTTTAATTCTCCTCAACACTCTGCCTTTGACTCTAACAGTGAAGGGGCTGTGGCAATGCTGGTGAGGGAGAGGTGACTGCAAATTCCTTATAATGATTAAGAATGCATTCAAAGGCATATTCAGCCTTTTTTTTTTATCTCAGCTTGGAGCTAAATTGCTCTCTTTTTCCAGCCCTCTGGATGCTCAAGTGCCACTGTATTATATGAGATGTCCCCCTAACAGGTGAAGGGGCATTCCATTACTTATTCATTCACTTAGCTTTTTATTTCTATTTGTGGAATCAAAGAGGCACAAAGGGAAGATACAAGCCTGTTTCTCCACCTCTTCTTCTTGTAGCCAAGCGAAAGCAAAAACATCATGGATAGCAAGATGTGTTTGGGCTCACACAATGTGGCTATGATTAACATTTAACAGGACATAATCAAGCCACAGAGAATAAGAGACATCATGTTGCCTGACTCATTGTTTTTCAAAATGAGACTTTGGTGTAAACATTTTGTTGGTAAGGATCTGTTGAGATGGCAATTAAGAACACTTGCTACCCCTTAACATTTTTTGTTCACTGCCTATTGTTAATATTAGGTGTTAAAATTGTGAAGGGTTGCAATGGCCTGTATGTCAAAGGAACGCCGTCACAAATAAGTATTTGTAATCACAAGGCCATCCAGTCTTCAGAAAATTCTTTGAGTTTATCAGGATTATTGTTTATTTAATGATTCTCAGCACTTACAAAGGATATATTGTATAAACACTGCATATGCCTTCTGGGTGTTTTCCAGTTATACATTTTAATCTTCGAACATCTGTGATTGTGACCTTTGTGCATTTTGAACAGCTACTAACTGATTATGTCATTTAAATGTACCAATGCGTAGAGTTACCCAGCCAATGCGCACACATTTGCATGTGTGCATCAATCCTCTCTTGGATCTTTTATTTTGCTTGAACAGCATGAAGACTGGGGGCATCCTTGCCCTTCAACTCTCACTCCCACCGAGGCGGTATGTGGCTTCCCGGTGCTCCACTATGCCATACTGATGTAGTT
>NW_024584501.1:9835-15941 GCF_018398535.1 Haplochromis burtoni
GGGGGAATTGTGGAGCAGAGAGAGTTGACTTTTAAAATACTTTTTTTTCTAAGAGATGCCCCCCTTCTTTTTCTACTCTATGCATCACTCTACTCTTCAGCTGCTTTGAGAGAAAACCTCAGACTATTATCGATGTCTGGTTGATGTACATGAAAGAGTGGGAAAGTTTCTGTGATTAAGAGGCCACAAAGTAACTCTTTATTGGTGTGCCTTTAAGGTGCATTCTAACAGTGAAGGACAACTTAAAAGGCAATATTCTGTTTTAGGAGTGACGCTTTTCAAGCTCAGGGAAAAGTGCCACATTTTTTGGCCATTAAACAACAAATCTTGGGAATTTAATAAGTCACACTTGCCACGTTCTAGTCAGACTGATATTTGCTCCTGGCCTTATAGACTTATAGATATACAACAACTATTGGAGGTCAGAGTAACTCAATATTTTAGCAACATAGCGTTTCTCAGGTTTTTCGTCTAGCACCAATCTTCCTTTCAAAATCACGCTCCTTTTTAAGAGTGAATCATTTATCAAGAGGGTGTCTCTCCACCACCTCAAAAGAAGTAAAAAGGCGTTAATAGAAATTACAGTTAAATCCTCATCCTTAAACCCCCAGCATTAAACAGCAGAAATTATTCTGAACACAGTTGTTGACAAATGGTAATTAAAAGATTTGTTAATGTCGAGTGATTAAAAACACTGCGAGCATTTCACAGGGAAATTCAGCGTGCAAATTGCTTTCTCTGCTACTGCTGGGGCTGCTTGGTTTGTTGAATGAAAAGCCCTTTTTCCACTGTTATCATAATATTAAAGAGCTGTCACTTCTCCTGCAATGGAATGCACAATGTGAAGAATTAGCATTTTTCAACAGCTATCTTGTTGGTGCCAGGATGTGCAATTATTGGCTAGATACTTATTTTCTCCAAATGGTAAGATAATTCTCATTCCTCCAAGCAAGATGTGGTCAGTCAAAGCCTTGGTGTGTGTGTCTGTGTGTCTCTCTGTGTGTTTCTTTTTCTTTTTTCTTTCTGTTTGTGAGATTTGCAAAAAATAAAAGTATGGACCATGATTCTTGTGGAAAGCTTTACTTGTTGAATCTCCTCATTCTTGCATCTTAGCTTTTAGCTGTTGAATGCCAAAGTCAAACTCTATAGAATAAATCATTTTCATTAGAACATCTGTGTGATGAAGTATTACACTACTTAAGCCTCATTGGTGTTGTTTTCACTGAGTACTTCAGGATTAATTATCTCCTTAATACAAGTTAATACCTGGTTGAGCTACATTATGTAATGCAAATACTTAACACTACATTATGAACTCTATGTTGACTATGACTGATTAATCATTACATATAATTTTGAAATCACACTGTTTTCTTGAATATCTACAAATAATATGATATAACTAATAGCTCTCAGTTGACAAAATGTATTATATTTTCTACTCAACACTGAAATATATTATTAGCAATGTTAGTAGAATATGACATGTTACCTTATGTTATGATGTCCACTTTGTTATGCACACACACAATGTAATAACCTGTTTTCCATCCAGGACATGGGCAGTGAGCCAGGCTTGATTGTCCAATTGGACATGGTATACTATGAACAAAAGAATCCATCCAACCAGGACTTGTCCTTTCACAAATGAAATGATGCGTAATGATGGAATATAGTGTGCAGTCAAATAGTGTGAGACAATGATATGCAGTAATTGTTGCTCGATAATCTGAAACTAAATAACGCATTCATCTTCCGATGATATAGGTTAAATATCCGTTATAAGCACCAACAGCAGGTAGTCACTTTATTTAAAGATTTATTCATAAAACACGTGAAAAGACCCAGGAAAACTGAGTTAACGATAAAAACGTTAACAAAATAACGCTGAAAACCGATAAAAACCCTGAAAACCATAAATTTCAGACCTGAGCCTCAACTCTCGGTACCAAACGGTACCAAACGACTTAAGTTTTGTTTTGTTGGTGTTCAAAAACATGAGCCGAAGACTAGATGAGTTGGTGACCATTTTAATTCTTTTTATCAACATTTTTAACTACTGGGCAATTTAGATAATTGTTGGGGTTTTATGGTAACAAAAAAGTAATGAAAAGCAATCATCTGAATATTTGAGCACCTATATCCTAAAGACACAACTGTGGTTGGTTATAATATTTACAATTACATACTATTTAGGAGGTTTGGATGGAAATAATCCATCTGTGACTTAAAATTCCTAAGATATAACACTACACCATTATAAAATTTAATGTGGCTGGATCTTTGAAAATACAAATGAGCCCCCATCTCACTCTTCTGCTGATTGCTCGCTGTCTGCCCCCACTCTCCCTCAACATCTGCAAGTTTTCATGTTTTGCTGTTTCAGCTAGATGGGCTAAAGTGTTTCAGCGCTTTTAAAGAATTACAGGAAAACCCAACACCTAATTTGGAAACCTGAAGGTTCTGGGGCATAGAGAGGGTACTCTCTGGCAAGTATACTTGAGGGTCCTTAGGAGATTGCACAACTGGTTTAAATGTGGGCAGGGCATTGAATTATGGCCCTCAAAGTGTCCTGTGTGATGCTCCATAAAAAGGTGCTATTGCCACTTGTGCCATGTAAAACCATAGTAAAAAGCTCAAACTCATTTCCAGTGGACGTTGAGCATCAGGATTGCTCGTTGCCATCAATTCTGTTCGCAAATTTTATGGAGAGAATTCCTTGGTACAGCCATGGGGTGGAAGGTCTCAGAGTATTTAAAAGTAGAATGGGAGGCAGAGTCTTCAGTTTTCAGGCCCCTCTTCTATGGAACCAGCTTCCAGTTTGGATTCGGGAGACAGACACTATCTCTACTTTTAAGATTAGGCTTAAAACTTTCCTTTTGCTAAAGCATATAGTTAAGGCTGGATCAGGTGACCCTGAATCCTCCCTTATTTATGCTGCAATTGGTGTAGGCTGCCGGGGGATTCCCATGATGCATTGAGTATTTCTTCTTCTGTCACCTTTCTCACTCACTATGTGTCAATAGACCTCTCTGCATTGAATCATACTTGTCATTAATCTCTGTCTCTCTTCCACAGCATGTCTTTTGTCCTGTCTTCCTTCTGTCACCACAACCGGTCACAGCAGCCTGAGCCTGGTTCTGCCGGAGGTTTCTTTCTGTTAAACGGGAGTTTTTCCTTCCCACTGTCACCTTGCTGATAGGGGGTCATATGATTGTTGGGTTTTTCTCTGTATCTATTATTGTAGTGTCTTTAATGTACCATATAAAGTGCCTTGAGGTGACTGTTTTTGTGATTTTGTGCTGTATAAATAAAATTGAAATGAAAATAAAATGATCTCATCTTTCCTTTTTGTGGATTATTTGATCCTGTTTTCTTCATCAGGAATGACTCCTACTGGAACTGCAGCTAAATGTTACGTAGCTGAGATAAGAATAAGCACTTCCTTGTGTGGGACAATGGTCCTTGGCTGGAAAAGGATGGATTGCCCACTCTGCATTAGGAGATTTGCTTCAGTTGGCAGAATTCATGTATCTTGGAGTATTGTTCAGTGGAAGAAAAGAGGAGCAGAAGATTGACAGGTGTCTGCAATCATTACTGGAGAGAGCTGAACGTGAAGGAAAAGCTGTCAATACAAAAGTCAATCTACATTCATCGCATATGGTCACACGCTGCTGATAGTGACCAAAAAAATAATAAATAAATAAAGTAATTCTGCACTTAAAAATGGCAGAAATGAGTTTCCTCCAAAGGAATGGTTTTGAATTGAATTGATGCCCCTCAGTGCATGTTGGATGTGAAATGACATAAAATTGTGGGCCAGACACAGGGCATGATGGTGACATGTACGTAGCTGGGTTGGACTGCATAGTGTCCATGAATGGATGGACTCTTATCTTTGTTTGATGTGGTGTTAAATCAATTGTGATAAGTGCTAGAAATGAAATAATGTTTTTGCTCAGTTTTTTTCCCATAACAATACAGCTTGGACTGCCACTTTTCTGAATCTGATGTTTCATTCGCTGCCACTTATATTGAATGATATCCTGTTCCTCCATTGCAGATACACATTAGCTCGCCTGAAAGGGCCTTATGAAGCTCAGTCACATACATATACACTTAAACAGTGTATATGTACTTTTTCTAATCGCTTTAATGACAAAGTAGTGAGATGAGCAAAGATGGCCTTGCTTCCTCCACACATCTTTTGTTAACTACAAATAGAGGGGGAAAGGTCTGAAAGAACACATTAAAAACAGAATCATCGGTCCCATATGGTCATGAATGTTCAGAGGACATTGATTGCAACAGAGAAACAGTCTGTAGTGTCTGCAGGCTTGTTCCGATGGGAAGATGCCATCTTGATGTACCGTAGTTTTCGGTTCATAAGCCGCTACTTTTTTCCAACATTGTGAGCACTGCGGCTTATACTGACGTGCGGCTAATGCATTTTTTTTTTCATGCGGCCAAAAACATTTTGCCTGGTAACAGTCTACATTATAATACAGTCCATAAATAAAATGCGCTTCTATTTCTAAAACAGATAGCTAAAGTTGCACTTGTGAACAGAAGCTTTAGGAAAGGTATTGGGTGGGACTTAGTTGAAGGCATTGTTATGAAAGGTTTTATTATATTAGCGTTTAACTAAACGCTAATATAATAAGTTTTATTGGACTTTAACAAACACCAGTCCCCATCAGGGTAGATAAAATGATCAGTGACTTTTATGGATGTTTCAAAAGGACAGATGCTAGTGTGATTCTGCTTTCTATTATATCTAAAACTGATACATTGAAGTTTAAGCTGAGGTTTGTCTAAAGGTAGTTTCAAAAATTGCAATACTTTTCTTTTTTTCCTGTTAGAATCTTTAAACGGCTAAATAATAGAGAGGAAAGGAATGAATATCAACCCTACATTCAATGAGGCATTGAGGAGTAAATGAAATGGTAAAGAATGCCATATGACGGGACATCTGCCAGGGAAGATGCTGTTTTCTTTTATTCCTTTTTTAAGGGTTGCAGGAGGCCTCTAGGAAATAATGTAATGGTTTAAAGGCATATTTGGCCTAGAAAGTCAATTAAATTAACATATGAATAATTATGACAAAAAACTGATAGCAAAACACTAATTCTCGAGCTGCACCACCATATTGCCACTATTTGGTCTTTTGTCAGTACTTCAGAATGATGAAGTAGTGGATGTCTATAACGGCATTAATGCATAAAATATTCGGTATGTCTTACAAGGCATTTAGGTTGCACTTTCTATTACAGCTCGATGATAAAGTGGTAAATGTAGGGTAACAATGCAGAAAGAAGAACGTAATAATGTGGTAATTTATTACTAAAGTAATAACCAGTTAATATCCAAATAATATCATGATATCAACAGTGGTTACAGTTAAGTAATATAACATGGAATTTTATATAATATTCTGAGTATACCACACCTCCAACCTCCTCACTTAAACCGCTGATTACTCTTATTTAAAAGTATAACTAACATTAGCCAGTAAACTACTGTTAGCTACGCTCTCAGTGGTGTAAGTTAATAACTACACAAGACACAGTCCTAAATATAACTTAAGGAATAATACAAGATGTTACTTACCTTGCAGTCCTACAGCAGTAGCTAAAATGTGGGTTTGACTCAAAATATACTGTTATAATCTATTGGTTTATGTAAGCATCAATCTAAGAGGCAAGCCAAAAAGGTGGCAAATGGTGGCTAAAGTTAGGAGTTTGTGCATCATGTCTTCTTTGTCTTTATTACTCACTCCTTAACTCTCTGAACCTTTTGAGGGAAGTTTAAGATGTGTCCTTGTCCAACAGGATTCACATAAAAGACCTACAAACAATGTTCCCTCTAATTTTTCATGTGTCTGAGCGAACACACAAACTCCCTGAGCGGTCCCTTGGACCACTGTGAGCAACAGTAGACGTGTGCACTGTGGTCACGCCAGCATCGAATCCATCCAAGTTACATGGTTTATTAAAATAATGAAATTACAGTGTAAACATACACGGCAGACCCAGTGGCATTTTGATGCTTTTTATTAAAGCTTTGACGGTTGCTGTCCACAATACTCACAGAGCTGCAGCTCTCC
>NW_024584502.1:0-1123 GCF_018398535.1 Haplochromis burtoni
CTTTTGCAAGCCACTGTATATTGACCTTGTCCATAAACACATCAAAATGACTCTGCTTTGTAGCTGATGATGATGATGGTTCATGGAAAGACACTTCTGGTAATCTGAGTAACTGATCTGAAAATATTGTCTGTGTTTGCGCTGTTGGTGCTAAAAACATTTATCGGTCTGTAATGTATGATTGTTATATTTTATTAGCTTTTAAGGGCTGATTGGCTTGTGTCTGTATCTATGTAATGCATGGAAACAGTGTTTGTAGGCCTGCACCACAGGTTCCATTAAAATGCATTTATACATGCAAACTGTTAATTGACTAAACTGAGATTTTTACTGGACCTGAGCAATCTCAGCAAAGGCCATTTTTGAGTGAATTGTGTCTACGTGAAATTTAAAAATTTAAAAATAACAGAGTGGCTGGGGAATGTCATTATAGTGAACACTGACCAGCTACCTTCAAAGTAAAAACATTTACACCAGCCCGGTACAGAAAGGGTGAAACGTGGGGCATAAAAAATCTCCAGAATGTAGAAAATGAATTTTAAAATCTGCCTGATTTAACATGACTCTCCAGTGCCCCGGTGCTGTGGAACACTGTAATCCAAACTTACTTCATTTAATTAAGTTTGTCCAAATATGGCCAGTTCTTGCTCCAAAAAACACCATTGCTATAGTCAACCCTGGAACAGAGCGGGCTGTTATCAGGAGAGCTCATAGTGAGGAAGTGGGCCTCCTGCATACTGCACGATGCTGCCAAACAGAGGTTTTCTGTCACACATGGACTATCTCTTATTGTGTGCTAGTTACCTGGACTTGTTTCAGACACTGTCCACTCCTGATTCTCCCACACTGTTTCAAGTAATTGTGGGATAAAACTACAGCTGCACAACTGCATGAGCCACTAAAGGTGGTCTAAACACACAAAGAAAGGTGCTGCCAGTGTGAGGCAGACGTGTGTTTTGCACATACACACAGTTAGATTGAAATTAAAAAGGATGCAATCTCATCATAAATGTAATATTTATTTTTCCCGTCACAATCCTCACAATAAAAGCTTTTAATAAATAAATATCTCATGACACTTTCTCAGAATAATTAAACAAATGAATTTCTGGATTTGGTCAAA
>NW_024584502.1:1148-5840 GCF_018398535.1 Haplochromis burtoni
ATGCATTTGTTTGATCTCCAAATAGATCATAAAAAACTAACGAATACTAAATGCAATTCACAACTTCACTTTTAAGTTATGACAATATTTTAAGTAAATAAATATCTCTATTTTTCACATAAATACATGCCTGCATGTAATAAAAACGTAAAACTCCAAATATTATGCACATTAATACATCAACGCTGATAAATACATTTTACAATGAATATTTGCCTTTACTGTATCAGCACAGATCAATTAGACTTAACAAATAAATATCTTTGCTTTAAATTAATTGAAAGACACTTAATATTCATCCTAATAATTTAACATCAGTTAGTTCCCCCAACATCTTGGGGGAGGTTACAGCTTTCTTCATCAGATGGCGTCCTACTCATTCCTGCTTACTGAAAAGGTCGCACCAGTCGACATCTCAGAGGTCGCTGATGAGGAAGGCAGAGCGGTGGAAGATGAAGAAGGAGAGGCGGTGGATGTTATGATGGAGAGAAGGGAGACTGGAGATTTAGGTACCACAGATGGTGTAGTGGACCTGGTTTTAGCTTTCCTGATGAAAAAAAGAACAAAAAAGGAAAAATATATGAGACGACAGGTTTGTAACTGAAGAACTGATTACAAGAATGAGTCCAAATGAGCATGTCAGTAAATAAATGATGATATAAAACTCACTTGAATGCAACAATCTTGGCACGAACCCAGGAAGCTTTCAAATAAGCGCAGAAAAGACCGGACTGTGTCTGAAAGCTGCAGGAATTAAAAATAAGGTTAAAATTAAAAAACGTCTTGCCATTAAATCCATTTCATCTAATATCAACAGGTCATTAAGTTAATTTTCAATATAATAGAGTCACTTTCATTTACATTTGTACACAGCTTATGAAATTAAAATGTTATGCAAATAAAGTCAGTATTAGATGGTTAGAAGCATATTCAGAAAGTTCTTAATTACTGAAAATTAACAGTGATTTGTCCACTTTTGTGGAGTCTATTCGTTGCTTTAAATTGTCAGAATATGACTTACATGACAGCCTGGACACATGGAGGGTTTGCTGTCTGGACCAGGTATCCCGTGATCGGTTCCTTAATCTCCGTTGTGGTGACTTTTGTGCAGCAGGTAGCTAGTTTCTCAGCTAAAGACAAACACAGAGCGGCGTGAGATTTAAATGAAGCTGTCTGAAACTGAAGAAAAGCAATGTGGAAAACTTCCACAGAGTTTGAACTTACCTGATGAGCCACACTCGACCACAGCCAACAGGACAAAGGCGACCAGCGCACACAGACTTCCAGAGTTTGCCATTTTATAAAAAATCTGATATAGTATCTGTTATTATCTGTTGTTCTCTTCTCTTCTCCAGAGTGCTCGATGAACTGACTGATGTGTGGGGATACCGGCTATTTATGCAGTGAGGTCTAGAAAAGCAGAAGTCACTCAGCCAACTTCCTATTTTATTTTTCCCTCCTCTCTCTCCATGCTAATGAATTTAGGGAAATTCCACCAGTCTGCCTTAAGGAGTCACTTTTATCAACCAGTTTCCTGCTGATAATTTGGTAATGGTTCCTCTTGTGAGACTGTGGGAGTGCTAGGATTCCTGCAGTCGGAGGTCATTCTCCTAGCTTGGTTTATTATATCAGCAACTTCGTTAAGGAATTAATAAAGAACAAAGGTTAAAAGTGAGTTATTTTACTTAATGCAAGCTGATCACAGCCTAAATGTAATGACTAAAAGTAAATTGTTTAGTCATTTTTTAGTCATTACTAATTTTTAAATTTTTCTCCTTTAAAGTAAATTCTGAATGTTTTCTAAAGTCAGTTTAGTTACAAAAGATTTCTTTAGCAACCACTTCTGGGCAGGACATATGAAAGCACAGAGTCATAATGACCGTCCCAGTGACACATGTCACATCATTAATGTCTGTGCTCCCCCTCCTATGTGCAGCGTTTGAGCTATATAAGGAAATAATGTACACATGATAAAAAAAAAATGTGTCTACAGAGAATAGTCTGTTTTTATTTGAAGGAGACATAGATAGAGACAAGATGAAGTCATAGAGTTCAAACAGGTCGGATAGAAAAGGGAACAAAGAACATGAGTGATGCTCAGAAGTGACATTTAATAAACGGATCTTACTAGTTAAGCTGCTGATGAAAAAAAAGCAAGTTTTATTTACAGAGGTGTAAAAAAACAAAGTTAAAAAATGAACACGTAAGTTTTATGGCGGACAGGCCCGAGCGAGAGGGTGGACCCAAACTGCAGACTCAGATGGAGGCAGTTAATGTGGCTTGGACGTGAAAACTTTACTTCACAAAACTCAATACTTAGGTGAGCAGAGTCCCTGAAACAGAAGGAAAGAGGAGTCAGATGGCTCACTGGTGGGAGGTCCAATATATGAGTGAAAGTATCCTTTTGCTCTACTTGGAAAAAGAACGGCTTGGGTGGAGAAGCTGATGGCAAGGTCCAGGTGAGTGCTGGTTAGTCCTGAGAGTCGAGTGGATGGAGGCAGGCAAACGAAACAGTGAACCAGAATAGCAAGGATAGTGGCTGGGTTAGATTGTGAGTGCAGTGTCCAGGTGAGTGTTACCAATGGTTAGATGTGGAAGGATGATCCGAGGAAGGAGTGTTAGCAGATAATCTGGAGATGATTCAATGATGATGCTGGACTTAAATACAATCATGTAATTAGCACCAGGTGCTTCGAGGGGCTGCCGAGGCTCCATCTGTAGGCGGAGGAACCCATCATTCACCGCGACCATAACAAATAAGAACCAAGTGAACAAAAAAGAACACAAAAACATCTGACTATGAATCTGTTTTTTAAATGAAGCCACAGACTCACTGACCTCCTCAATCTGTACACTCCTTGTCGTGCATTAAGATCATCAGGTCAATTACTCCTGGCCCAACCTAAGTTTAGACTGAAGACCAGAGGCGATCGTGCCTTTGCTTCAGCTGCACCCAACCTTTGGAATAGCCTCCCTGCTTCTATTCGAGCCTTGGACTCTATCCAATCCTTTAAATCAAGATTGAAAGCATATCTATTTGACTTGGCTTTCCTGACCAGTTAATACCCTTTTAAACTTTTATTAAATGAATTATTTTGCTACTAATTTTACTGTGGTTTTTGTCTTTTTTATTCAAGATCTGACCTTCCCTCTTTATTGAGGTTGATGCCTATTTTATTTAACTTTGGTCTGTTAGTGCCTCTATTCTGTTTGTGCTTGTGCCTGATCTGTAGCCTGTCATTGACTTGTGTTGATTCTCCATATTACTGTGAAGCAGTTTGGTGTGCCTTCAGGTTTTTAAATGTGCTATATAAATAAAACTGTGTTGTATTGTATAGTATTGTAATATTTACCATTTAATAAATATATGGACATGTACTGCATGTTGTTATCTATAAGTTAATGCCAATCTACGCGTGGCATTACATGTGGTACCTGGACGTGCCACATGTGGTCCAGGCTGATGCCCTTGTCCGTCTGTGCGTTGGTGGTTCTCTGTGTGCAGGACTAGGCGCTCAGTTACGTGCTGGCTCACTCCCAGCGGCTGCTTGGCGGGGACTGGCACTCATGGCTCAGTCAGGCCCCTTCTGAGAGGTGGAGAGGCCTTTGGGTCTCCAAGCCTCTCTTTTTTCTGATTACAAGAATGAGTCCAAATGAGCATGTCAGTAAATAAATGATGATATAAAACTCACTTGAATGCAACAATCTTGGCACGAACCCAGGAAGCTTTCAAATAAGCGCAGAAAAGACCGGACTGTGTCTGAAAGCTGCAGGAATTAAAAATAAGGTTAAAATTAAAAAACGTCTTGCCATTAAATCCATTTCATCTAATATCAACAGGTCATTAAGTTAATTTTCAATATAATAGAGTCACTTTCATTTACATTTGTACACAGCTTATGAAATTAAAATGTTATGCAAATAAAGTCAGTATTAGATGGTTAGAAGCATATTCAGAAAGTTCTTAATTACTGAAAATTAACAGTGATTTGTCCATTTTTGTGGAGTCTATTCGTTGCTTTAAATTGTCAGAATATGACTTACATGACTGCCTGGACACATGGAGGGTTTGCTGTCTGGACCAGGTATCCCGTGATCGGTTCCTTAATCTCCGTTGTGGTGACTTTTGTGCAGCAGGTAGCTAGTTTCTCAGCTAAAGACAAACACAGAGCGGCGTGAGATTTAAATGAAGCTGTCTGAAACTGAAGAAAAGCAATGTGGAAAACGTCCACAGAGTTTGAACTTACCTGATGAGCCACACTCGACCACAGCCAACAGGACAACGGCGACCAGCGCACACAGACTTCCAGAGTTTGCCATTTTATAAAAAATCTGATATAGTATCTGTTATTATCTGCTGTTCTCTTCTCTTCTCCAGAGTGCTCGATGAACTGACTGATGTGTGGGGATACCGGCTATTTATGCAGTGAGGTCTAGAAAAGCAGAAGTCACTCAGTCAACTTCCTGTTTTATTTTTCCCTCCTCTCTCTCCATGCTAATGAATTTAGGGAAATTCCACCAGCCTGCCTTAAGGAGTCACTTTTATCAACCAGTTTCCTGCTGATAATTTGGTAATGGTTCCTCTTGTGAGACTGTGGGAGTGCTAGGATTCCTGCAGTCGGAGGTCATTCTCCTAGCTTGGTTTATTATATCAGCAACTTCGTTAAGGAATTAATAAAGAACAAAGGTTAA
>NW_024584502.1:5865-10948 GCF_018398535.1 Haplochromis burtoni
CGTGTTGGTGCTAAAAACATTTATCGGTCTGTAATGTATGATTGTTATATTTTATTAGCTTTTAAGTGCTGATTGGCTTGTGTCTATATCTATGTAATGCATGGAAACAGTGTTTGTAGGCCTGCACCACAGGTTCCATTAAAATGCATTTAGACATGCAAACTGTTAATTCACTAAACTGAGATTTTTACTGGACCTGAGCAATCTCTGCAAAGGCCATTTTTGAGTGAATTGTGTCTACATGAAATTTAAAAATTTAAAAATAAGGAATGTCATTATAGTGAACACTGACCAGCTACCTTTAAAGTAAAAACATTTACACCAGCCCGGTACAGAAAGGGTGAAAAGTGGGGCATAAAAAATCTCCAAAATGTAGAAAATGAATTTTAAAATCTGCCTGATTTAACATGACTCTCCAGTGCCCCGGTGCTGTGGAACGCTGTAATCCAAACTTACTTCATTTAATTAAGTTTGTCCAAATATGGCCAGTTCTTGCTCCAAAAAACACCATTGCTATAGTCAACCCTGGAACAGAGCGGGCTGTTATCAGGAGAGCTCATAGTGAGGAAGTGGGCCTCCTGCATACTGCACGATGCTGCCAAACAGAGGTTTTCTGTCACACATGGACTATCTCTTATTGTGTGCTAGTTACCTGGACTTGTTTCAGACACTGTCCACTCCTGATTCTCCCACACTGTTTCAAGTAATTGTGGGATAAAACTACAGCTGCACAACTGCATGAGCCACTAAAGGTGGTCTAAACACACAAAGAAAGGTGCTGCCAGTGTGAGGCAGACGTGTGTTTTGCACATACACACAGTTAGATTGAAATTAAAAAGGATGCAATCTCATCATAAATGTAATATTTATTTTTCCCGTCACAATCCTCACAATAAAAGCTTTTAATAAATAAATATCTCATGACACTTTCTCAGAATAATTAAACAAATGAATTTCTGGATTTGGTCAAAATGCATTTGTTTGATCTCCAAATAGATCATAAAAAACTAACGAATACTAAATGCAATTCACAACTTCACTTTTAAGTTATGACAATATTTTAAGTAAATAAATATCTCTATTTTTCACATAAATACATGCCTGCATGTAATAAAAACGTAAAACTCCAAATATTATGCACATTAATACATCAACGCTGATAAATACATTTTACAATGAATATTTGCCTTTACTGTATCAGCACAGATCAATTAGACTTAACAAATAAATATCTTTGCTTTAAATTAATTGAAAGACACTTAATATTCATCCTAATAATTTAACATCAGTTAGTTCCCCCAACATCTTGGGGGAGGTTACAGCTTTCTTCATCAGATGGCGTCCTACTCATTCCTGCTTACTGAAAAGGTCGCACCAGTCGACATCTCAGAGGTCGCTGATGAGGAAGGCAGAGCGGTGGAAGATGAAGAAGGAGAGGCGGTGGATGTTATGATGGAGAGAAGGGAGACTGGAGATTTAGGTACCACAGATGGTGTAGTGGACCTGGTTTTAGCTTTCCTGATGAAAAAAAGAACAAAAAAGGAAAAATATATGAGACGACAGGTTTGTAACTGAAGAACTGATTACAAGAATGAGTCCAAATGAGCATGTCAGTAAATAAATGATGATATAAAACTCACTTGAATGCAACAATCTTGGCACGAACCCAGGAAGCTTTCAAATAAGCGCAGAAAAGACCGGACTGTGTCTGAAAGCTGCAGGAATTAAAAATAAGGTTAAAATTAAAAAACGTCTTGCCATTAAATCCATTTCATCTAATATCAACAGGTCATTAAGTTAATTTTCAATATAATAGAGTCACTTTCATTTACATTTGTACACAGCTTATGAAATTAAAATGTTATGCAAATAAAGTCAGTATTAGATGGTTAGAAGCATATTCAGAAAGTTCTTAATTACTGAAAATTAACAGTGATTTGTCCACTTTTGTGGAGTCTATTCGTTGCTTTAAATTGTCAGAATATGACTTACATGACAGCCTGGACACATGGAGGGTTTGCTGTCTGGACCAGGTATCCCGTGATCGGTTCCTTAATCTCCGTTGTGGTGACTTTTGTGCAGCAGGTAGCTAGTTTCTCAGCTAAAGACAAACACAGAGCGGCGTGAGATTTAAATGAAGCTGTCTGAAACTGAAGAAAAGCAATGTGGAAAACTTCCACAGAGTTTGAACTTACCTGATGAGCCACACTCGACCACAGCCAACAGGACAAAGGCGACCAGCGCACACAGACTTCCAGAGTTTGCCATTTTATAAAAAATCTGATATAGTATCTGTTATTATCTGTTGTTCTCTTCTCTTCTCCAGAGTGCTCGATGAACTGACTGATGTGTGGGGATACCGGCTATTTATGCAGTGAGGTCTAGAAAAGCAGAAGTCACTCAGCCAACTTCCTATTTTATTTTTCCCTCCTCTCTCTCCATGCTAATGAATTTAGGGAAATTCCACCAGTCTGCCTTAAGGAGTCACTTTTATCAACCAGTTTCCTGCTGATAATTTGGTAATGGTTCCTCTTGTGAGACTGTGGGAGTGCTAGGATTCCTGCAGTCGGAGGTCATTCTCCTAGCTTGGTTTATTATATCAGCAACTTCGTTAAGGAATTAATAAAGAACAAAGGTTAAAAGTGAGTTATTTTACTTAATGCAAGCTGATCACAGCCTAAATGTAATGACTAAAAGTAAATTGTTTAGTCATTTTTTAGTCATTACTAATTTTTAAATTTTTCTCCTTTAAAGTAAATTCTGAATGTTTTCTAAAGTCAGTTTAGTTACAAAAGATTTCTTTAGCAACCACTTCTGGGCAGGACATATGAAAGCACAGAGTCATAATGACCGTCCCAGTGACACATGTCACATCATTAATGTCTGTGCTCCCCCTCCTATGTGCAGCGTTTGAGCTATATAAGGAAATAATGTACACATGATAAAAAAAAAATGTGTCTACAGAGAATAGTCTGTTTTTATTTGAAGGAGACATAGATAGAGACAAGATGAAGTCATAGAGTTCAAACAGGTCGGATAGAAAAGGGAACAAAGAACATGAGTGATGCTCAGAAGTGACATTTAATAAACGGATCTTACTAGTTAAGCTGCTGATGAAAAAAAAGCAAGTTTTATTTACAGAGGTGTAAAAAAACAAAGTTAAAAAATGAACACGTAAGTTTTATGGCGGACAGGCCCGAGCGAGAGGGTGGACCCAAACTGCAGACTCAGATGGAGGCAGTTAATGTGGCTTGGACGTGAAAACTTTACTTCACAAAACTCAATACTTAGGTGAGCAGAGTCCCTGAAACAGAAGGAAAGAGGAGTCAGATGGCTCACTGGTGGGAGGTCCAATATATGAGTGAAAGTATCCTTTTGCTCTACTTGGAAAAAGAACGGCTTGGGTGGAGAAGCTGATGGCAAGGTCCAGGTGAGTGCTGGTTAGTCCTGAGAGTCGAGTGGATGGAGGCAGGCAAACGAAACAGTGAACCAGAATAGCAAGGATAGTGGCTGGGTTAGATTGTGAGTGCAGTGTCCAGGTGAGTGTTACCAATGGTTAGACGTGGAAGGATGATCCGAGGAAAGGAGTGTTAGCAGATAATCTGGAGATGATTCATTGATGATGCTGGACTTAAATACAATCATGTAATTAGCACCAGGTGCTTCGAGGGGCTGCCGAGGCTCCATCTGTAGGCGGAGGAACCCATCATTCACCGCGACCATAACAAATAAGAACCAAGTGAACAAAAAAGAACACAAAAACATCTGACTATGAATCTGTTTTTTAAATGAAGCCACAGACTCAATGATCTGATCTTCTCAATCTGTAAACCCCTTGTCGTGCATTAAGATCATCAGGTCACTTACTCCTGGCCCAACCTAAGTTTAGACTGAAGACCAGAGGTGATCGTGCCTTTGCTTCAGCTGCACCCAACCTTTGGAATAGCCTCCCTGCTTCTATTCGAGCCTTGGACTCTATCCAATCCTTTAAATCAAGATTGAAAGCATATCTGTTTGACTTGGCTTTCCTGTCCAGTTAATACCCTTTTAAACTTTTATTAAATGAATTATTTTGCTACTAATTTTACTGTGGTTTTTGTCTTTTTTATTCAAGATCTGACCTTCCCTCTTTATTGAGGTTGATGCCTATTTTATTTAACTCTGGTCTGTTAGTGCCTCTATTCTGTTTGTGCTCGTGCCTGATCTGTAGCCTGTCATTGACTTATGTTGATTCTCCATATTACTGTGAAGCAGTTTGGTGTGCCTTCGGGTTTTTAAATGTGCTATATAAATAAAACTGTGTTGTATTGTATAGTATTGTAATATTTACCATTTAATAAATATATGGACATGTACTGCATGTTGTTATCCATAAGTTAATGCCAATCTACGCGTGGCATTACATGTGGTACCTGGACGTGCCACATGTGGTCCAGGCTGATGCCCTTGTCCGTCTGTGCGTTGGTGGTTCTCTGTGTGCAGGACTAGGCGCTCAGTTACGTGTTGGCTCACTCCCGGCAGCTGCCTGGCGGGGACTGGCACTCATGGCTCAGTCAGGCCCCCTCTGAGAGGTGGAGAGGCCCTTGGGTCTCCAAGCCTAGGGCTCGGTCCGCTCTGGTGCAGCTGGCTGCCGGCAGAGCCTGTGGGCATGTCACTGCATGTCCCCTGTAGCTTCTGCAACATGGTTGCTTGGACCCCTTGTCTGGGGATCTCCTCAGCTCTTTTCAGGAGGGTGGCATGACTGCCCCTCCGGTGATCCTCTGGTGGATGTCATGAGCCTGGATCTCCTGCATGCCTGCTTCATGTACTGGGGGACGGGTTATGGCTCCCCACACCCACTATCAGATTGTTACATGGAAAAACCTTTTGAATACAAGTGCTCTCACGCACACAGGTGTGCACACAGATGTTCACGGACACATACTATCTTCCTTGGCTACTGCCTCAAAGCAAACCGTGCATTGGTGTTGTGTGCTGCTCAATAACCTCAGTATTTATGATTTACTGTTACTTATACTTATCTAGGTTGTTTCTGTGGTTTCCTTAATGTGTTTTCTTTATGCTTGTTTTCTTCTTTTTCTTC
>NW_024584502.1:12016-13619 GCF_018398535.1 Haplochromis burtoni
ATGACTACAATTCACATGACCTCTTGCTCCTTATGTTCATCACATGAAACATCCACTTCAGAGGCAAACACGAAAATATTTTTTAAGAAATACAGCAAAACAAAAATTGCACACACACACTCACATACGTTTGGAAATAAGGAAAATAAAGAGAGAGAGTTACTACTTTTAACAGATTCCTTCTTACAGACTATTAGCGGTGGAATAACAGACCAATGAATATCTAAAAACAGATGTTATCTAAAGTGTACAGTGTTAGAAAAAGACTGAAAACAAGCTCAGACTTTACTGCAGTCAAAGGAATATGAATATACAGTTCCCTGCAGTTCCCAGAAGGTGCTCTTTGCTGCCACTATTTTACACAAGATTAGACTACAGTATTTAAGACTTGTTTACACTTGCAAAGCTGTATAATTTTCATGGTAAACAAAAAAAATTGTAAACAAAACTGCAGAAACATGCGCGCCGTCCAAACTATGACATAAAGGAACAACTGAAATAAGTCAGAATGAGGAAATGCTGGTCATTCTGACAAAATGGAAAGAGCAAAGAAGATGGGGGGAGACAGGATGTGACTAACATCACGGTAGAAAGCAGAACTACGGACACTTAGACTTTCAGTTTAAAGTGTTCTCGTAAGCCTTTAAAACCAAAAGCATCCTTGGCCGCAACCATTTGTCTAGAAAACAAAACTGCTGACAAAAGGATTTTTTTTTTTTAACCACAGTGTGGAGGGATTTGGTTAGTGGATCCGCTGCAAAGGGAGGAGTGGAGCAGCAGGTTCAGGGTGTAGTGTCAGGGAAGGCCCGTCTTCATAGCCGGCAAACATCACCTGATCATGCCTTGCCTATTTCAGTAGTGCCGGGCCAGAGAAGAAAACGGAACAGCGAGCACTGCAGTGTCAAATGAAAAAGTGACAACACAGTCATTGTGATTAAAAGATAACAGTGAGCATTCTGAGCCGTGTAGGGTCCTTCAGGGTTACACACAGTTACAGCCAACTGATCTGAACCTGATGTGGTTTACTCTTTTAAATTAAAACTGTTATTTTTGTTCAGGAACCTGATTGTCTTGATGAGCAGCTGTTATGTCACCACAGCCTGTTTGGTCATCCTGAAGTCACTTCATGATTCACTAGAGCTGCATTTCTTGTTAGTTTAAGTGTTTGAGTGAAATGGTTATTAGCTTCTCTGTAGCAGGTGTGAGAAGCACGGGCAGGTTTGCAGAGTTTTCTGAGAAGTAAGTGTTGGTGGGCTGCCACGGAAAGTGTTGCAATGAGAGAAGACAATTGCACTGCGGTTCTCTAATGTCTACACAAACTTACACACACGATAAATAGCGAACTCGATTGTATTTCAGTTGCTACTTCAGGAGGGAAGTTTGAATATTTATGTAAAGCTGATTCTCTGAAGCCCTTATTAAATTGCATTTGAGACTTTTCTTTGAGTCTTTGAGTGGTACGCAGCACTTTTAAAAGTCAAAGGAGCTTGCAAAGAAAAGCGTCTGTACTTCTTTAAGTTGCTTCACACCTTGGCTCAGGCGATTAGAGGATCATCAGGGGGTCCTTTTGTCCCTCTGTGGGGGGAAACTCCCACTAGGTTTA
>NW_024584502.1:15119-15929 GCF_018398535.1 Haplochromis burtoni
CCCAATTAACTTTCAAGTGAGAGCACAGAAACTGTTTGAGGAAATAAGGAGGTGAGACAAGACTGCTAAGCCTGAGTTCCCCAGAATTTACCATATCAAGATAAAAATAAACTTCCTTCCTAAGTTTCATATGACCTGCTTCTCATTTTCTGTTTCATCATGCTGGATGTTTTTCACAGGCCTCCAAATGCAAAATGGACTGTCTCTTTTTGCGTTTTGAGAATTTCCCATTCAAAAACTCTGCTCTGAAAGAAAAAAGTAGCCCAGACTGAAGAAAAATAGTCTAAAAAACCTTTTTGTTATATAAACATCGAGCTTGTACCATAATAGGAGCCAAATACTGTGTGACTGTGGCTATTTTAACTCAGATTCAGCACATGACATTTTTGACATTAGCAACATGGAAAAAATGTGAAGCTTCCATCTGATGCAATTTCAAAAATTCAGGGAGTGCAAATGTGGTTGATTAAAAGTTTGACCTGTTATAAATTAATGTATTTTATTAACGTAGACTGTAAGTGGGGTCTAAGATGTTGGGAAATTATGTGCAACCAGCCAGGGCTGCAGCCCCACACAGTGGCTCTCTGCAATTAGAAATTCTAAGTTACCAAGCTGGAAAGTTTTCCCGTTCAAAGCCATAAAACCAGCAAAGTTTGGCAGTAATATTTATTATTTATAAAATAAACCACTGTACGTAGGGGGTGTCAGAGAAAACTGACATATAATAATCTAATCAGACCAATGTGCAACCAAATATAGCACATGCAGGTGTTGCACCAAGCCCATTAGTTGGTGGCAGTGGCTCAGAAG
>NW_024584503.1:0-5143 GCF_018398535.1 Haplochromis burtoni
GTAATTTTATTTATGATTATTTATGTCTTTCTTAGGCTGAATAGCTGTAACTTGTCAGAGAGAGCATGTGAAGCTCTGTCCTCCTCTCTTCAACTAGAAGACTGTGAGCTCAGAGCTCTAGACCTGAGTAACAACAACCTTCAGGATTCAGGTTTGACAGTACTGTTTTCTGGACTGGAGACTGGAAACTGGAAACTGGAAACACTCAGGTCAGATATTGTTGTTTGTGACTTGACTTGAAATTTGCAACTTAAACGCTACATTTATTTTTATACTGACATATCCTTACTTTGAAATCTCTTTGAAAGGGGTTTTGTCTAAAACCATTTAAAACCAGATTTTTAGTCAGTTAAATCTCATTGATTTACAGTAGTTATGCTATCAGCTGCCAACAGTCTACATTTGCTTGTGCAAGAAGTTGAGAAAGTGTCAGAAATGAACAGATAAATAACTACAGGGCAGGATAGATAAACTGCAACAGTGGGGTTTGACAGAGATCTGGACAAGTTATTCAACTCTCAAAATGAGGAACTTCAGGGAAAAAACTACCAAGAGAAAATACTTGTGATTGGTTGGTAGATCTGTCATGGAAAAACACACTGCTGTAAACTTCTGTTTTGTTATTGTCAAAATCACTGTAATATAATCACTGTACCTTTATATACATGCGACTTGTATCAATGCTTCTGCCCTCTTGTGGCTAACGTTATGTTATTGTTATTTGGGAAAACATTTGAGAGTAACATGCAAAATGAGTCAGCACTTTGGCTTTAGCTTAAGAAATCCTAATTTTTATGTCATCAGTTATAGTTGCATGTATATTTATTTAATTCACGTTGCTACACCTGGCCCTGCATTGGTGTTCATAAAAAAATTTTATTTGTCAGCTTCACCCATCAAAGTCAGGGGGCGGGGTTAATGCTGCTCAAGTCAAAACCATTGCCTGTTAGTGTTCTTTATCTCTGCTCCTCAGTGTCTGAGCACCCCGTGCTCTTACCGGGGGTATAGTTGCATGTATTCATTATCATAATTTAACCTTTAATATTGATGTCTTAAATTTATTTTGAGTAAACTTAGCAATTTATGGATTTTATGGTTGTATTAAATAATGACATAATAATGAATTAATATTTCAGTAATTAATTTAAAAAATGTACATAATCAATTAAAGAAATATATTAATAATAAATTATCCATTAATTTCATTTAAAATGTTTCATTATTTGTTTATATACACATTCAAATGAGTTAATTACATATTTAATCAATTATTGGTTTGTTTTCTATTTTAGATTATTTTACTGACACATTTAATGAATTATTTAATGATGTATTTATTTAATTCACGTTGCTACTCCTGGCCCTGCATCGCTGTTCATAAATACATTTTATTTGTCAGCTTCACCCATCAAAGTCAGGGGGCGGGGTTAATGCTGATCCAAGTCAAAACCATTGCTTTGGTCTGGTGGGCGTTCTTTTAGTGGGCTTTTCTGTCACGGCCTGCGTGGCAGACTATGATGAGGGGAAGGACGACCCAAATGCTGGACTCTTTGATGAGGTCAGTGCGTTTATTTACAGTGATGCTAAATAATCCAAACAACAATAAATCCCCAGTGCGTTCCCGACTCTGACATGTCCTCTTGCCAGTGTTAGTGTTCTTTGTCTCCGCTCCTCAGTGTCTGAGCACCCCGTGCTCGCTGCCCTCTCGTCTCCACACTCCTCCTGGGGAATAACAAAGAGGCAGCCGTCAGCAACGCCACAATGCAGCAGACTAACCTTAACTAACTCGCCAAGAGACTAACGTGAAGTTACGCAATGATCCAGCATCGGAGACAGCTCCACCACACTCCTAAGTAGCTCCTCTGACGAGGCTTGATCAGCTGCAGGTGAGTAATTCTCCTCCGCAGGTGTGGCCAGGCTCCTGGCTGACACACACACACACACACCTAGATACACAAACATGGAAACAGGAGACAGCAGCACCAAAAACACACATGTCCATAACTTCTTACAGGCCCTGGGTCACCCAGACCCCGGTCCCATGACAATTCCTCAAAACTAAGTAGGCCTACACACCAGGGTTTGGACATGTGTGGACCCAAACTATACTTACACTTTACCCTTTTTTGTGTGTCACCAAATACACTTTAATATCTTCTAGACAAGAATGTAGTGGCACAATCTTTAACCTCCTAAGACCCGAACTCCTCCGTGGCATTCATTTTTAATTTCTCTTTGATATTTGGGCTGATTGGGACCTGATGAATGTAAAAACAAAGAATTACCACATTTTTTGTTTCTGAGAAAAATGAGAGCCACATATGAGGATATTGGTCTAAAATTTCGATAGCACAGTGGCAGTGTAACATCCTCGTAAGTGGATATCAGGCCCTTGTAGAGCAAAATGTAGTATTTTGGTCTAAACAACCCAAAATGTGATGTCCACATATGTGGACGCCAGGTCCTAGGAGGTTAAATATCTGCTCACTTTGTCAAAATGAACCTAATCATCTCTGATGAATTCAGTGATGTCTGCCAGCTCACCTTGCAAGTGGTCGAGCTTATACCGCCGACAACGCGGCCACAACTTGTAAACCCCCTGCTGACTATCAGCTCTGGAGTTATTTATTTATGTTAGTTTCAACTGTTCCTGCAGAAAGTAAGCACGTGTTACTGATAAAAGTCCAATAGAAGCAAAGTCTAAACTTTGAAAACAAAAAACAGAAACCTGTCTGATTAAGATCTGATCTTTGGGGGGTTTCAATAAGCAGTGTGACCCGTGTATATGCATCAGGGGTGGTTTTGATTATCGATTTATCGATTAAAATCGATTCTGGCTTGGATAACGTGATATCGATTCATTAAAATCCTGAATCGATTTTTTAATATAAATTTATTTTGGCCAAAACGCCAGAATCTCAGGTTAAACCTCCCAAAGTTTCAACAACCACCAAACAGCTAAAACAGTAAATGAGAGCAGGAACACGGATTCTGCACAAAGACGTAAACACAAAGCGCGGAGCCGCCGACGCATCAGAATCAGTGAGATGTGACTTTCTCACCTGACTGCAGGGACACGAGCTGAAAGCCGACAGCTCGCTGATTCTGATGTTTCCGCGCTTTGTGTTTACGCCCTTTTTGCGCTGATTCTGAAGCTGCAGGTTTTTCTCTCTCCAAACAATATTGAGTAAACCAGCAGCAAAAGAAGCTCCAAACTACGCTTCACATAAACATCGTCATGAATTCCCTCTGATTGTTTTGCTGCCACCAGGATAAAATCACACTTCATGCACAGCTCTCTCTCTCTCTCTCTCTCTCTCTCTCTCTCTCTCTCTCTCTGTACTTCAAGAACAGTTTCCCGTCTAAAAATCTGTTTTCTGCATTATTCGCTTGCTTGTTACGCACAAGTCTACCGTTCTTACAGCCTGTCGGCCGCTGTTTTTTTTCTTTTACTTACTTCTGAAAACAAAGCCTCGTTTCTGCCGTTCAACACTGAACAAATTTAAACTTTTTAAAATGATGCAAAATTGCAAAACGCTCAGCTGTGTCTGTAATCAAACCTCTGTAACTTTGCTCTGCTTCACGTCAGCAGCATCAGGTAATGTTCATATGTTCATTAATGGTTTTCTTTCGTTTTTGATGTACTGCAGAATATTTGTATAAAATCCCAGGCCAGGAAAACCTTCATGTTTTTCTGTTTGATCCTCAGCTACTTTGACACAAAGGCCTCTGCTGTGACGCTCACACCTTTGATAAAGTCTGGCAAGTGTCAGATTTCTTTTTATAGATATAAAAATATAGAAATGTACTGATGCATGTAGTAACTGTTAGCTTTAACTGTACAAGGCTTGTTAGACATAATGAAACACATCGTACAGATTTCTGGATGTTAGACTATAATTTTTATTATGATTATTAATCTTGAGTCTAAAAAGTCAGTCGAGTATATCCAGGATATCTTTCTGTTAACTGGATTCACTGACACTAACACTGGGACCAGGATAAGCGGTCGCATGAAGCTGGTTACCAGCTGACAATCTTATTATTTAATTAATTTCATTAAGTTATTTAATTTTTCTACTTTTTCCTCTACATTTCCCCTGAAATGAAGGGATTGTGTTAAACATGCTTTAGTTCCTCACATTTTTCTGCATCTCTTTGTTCAACCCCCTGAATTAAAGCTGAAAGTCTGCACTTCAAACACATCTGAGTTGTTGCATTTAAAATTGATTTTGGTGTATGTACAGAACCAAAATCAGAAATGAAGTTCTCTCTGTCCAGATATTTATGGACCTAACTGTATAATCTCTACAGCACGTAAAAAATGCTGTAAATAAAGAAGTCTGTGAAAATGTGGCGCTTAAGGTCAATTTAAACTGAAGTGATATAATCTTCTCCCCACAGTTTGAGTTTGTATTGTCTCAGCTGCAGACAGACTATGATATTAATATTATTAGTTATTAATATTATTAGTTATAAAGGACACCTTCCTGCCTTTAGTCTTATTCATGATGATTATTAGTCGTCTTCTAATGTCCACAAGTCTGTATGATGTGTTTCATAGTTTCTAACAAGCCTTTTAAACTTAAGTTACTGCATTGCTGAAACACCAACATCTGCTTATTGAACAAAACAACAACCAAAAGACCACACATCTGATTTTATTTTTATTTTAATAGACTTCCAAAGATTATACCAGATAACTGGCCTCAGAATATAATTGAATAAACATGTTTAGAAACGATAACCTAATCCTGTCTTGACAGGCTGAGCTCTTCAGTATCCACCAACAGCATCGTCATGCTGAGTCAGACGTTTCTGCTCCTGCTGGAAATACTCTTCCTCTTTCCACATTGTACCAAATGTTTTTAAATGTTAGTTTCAATTTAAAATGAAAGATTAAAAAAGTGTAACACATATAAACATCAGATAATTAAGACAAGCGAATGGTTCAGTTCCACATGTGCTCCGCTGACACATTAAACTTCAGTAAAATGATGCAGTTATGAAACAACTTTAATCTAAAACAAACTGATTTGCTCAGGAGCAAAAACAGTGAAGTCAGTGACTGTAAGTGAGTGAGCTGTGCTGGTGACTGGATATCAGATTTCCAGTCATTAGAGCAGATAAGTGGCAGAACTAT
>NW_024584503.1:5168-13301 GCF_018398535.1 Haplochromis burtoni
ATTACTGTGGCACACGTATATTAATTTAATTGAAGTCTGTCAATAAATCTATTTAATTTAAATGCAAATTTTAATGCAAATCCTTATTAAAGCAACAGGTTCACTTATAAAATATTCTGTAGTTATCTTAGTGTCCATTGCCCTTCCTTTTGAATACCCTTTTTAACCCAGATCGGTCACATTGAGAGTAAACACAAGCTCCAGCAGCTGTGCGCTGAGGAAACAAGCCATCATATTTTTCCGCACCATAAGACGAACTTAAAATCCTTTAATTTTCTCAAAAATTAACAGTGCCCCTTATAATCCGGTGCGCCTTATATTGACAAACATTAAACTGTGACTGTCACCAGGTAATGTGGGCGTGTTTCCTGAATAAGCAGCATGTGTTAAACAGCTGACAGGTGAACAGGATGCATGCAGGTAAACTCGAGGGCCCTTTGAGCTGATCGGTGGTGTCGTGAGGAAACTTTCATCTCATTATTTCTGTTACAGAAACACAGAGGTACGAGACCAGGCAGAAGACTTTCTGATTATTTGTTTTAGTTAAAATAATTTTAACTAAAACAAGTTGCTTCGCCCAAAGGCAAATCACACAAAGTTTAACTGCTTATTTGGAAGAACTGACATCTGCTGGTCATTTAATGTTCAGCAGCACTGCTGTGAGAATACCTGTAGGATACATACCAGCGGCTATGTAAGCACATGCACAGCTGCAGGGCTAGAAGTGCCAGAATGAATTAAATAAATAGATTCTTAAATAATTAATTAAATGTTTCAATGAGTGATTAATTAAATATTTAAAAATCATTAAATTTATAATTAATTTATTTGAAATGTTTTAAATTAAATTATTGGCATTAAATCAATTATGTATATATTTAATTTATTAAGTATTTTGAACTTAAGAACTGGGCCGGGGGTCTTTCTGTGTGGAGTTTTCATGTTCTCGTGTTTGCGTGGGTTCCCTCCGGGTAGTTTGCACTTGTGTTTAGAAGTGCTTGTGTGAATGAGGCCTGTTGTATAGAGCACTTTGAGAACTCCAGGAAGGTAGAAAAGCACTATATAAGAATCAGTCCATTTACTACATGTCAGCAAAGTTTCATCTCCAACCACTGCAATATTATTTGTTAGGATCACTGTTCCCTCCGGGTACTCCGGCTTCCTTCCACCGTCCAAGTCATGCAGTTTGTGGGGATAGGTTAATTGATTAATCCAAATTGCCCATAGATGGGAATCTGTGAGTGAATGTGAGCGCGAATGGTTGTCTGTCCCTATGTGTTAGCCCTCTGACAGACTGGCGACCTGTCAAGGGTGTACCCCGCCTCTCGCCCTATGATGGCTGGTATAGGCTCCAGCACCGCCCGCGACCATGAAAAGGATAAGCAGAAGCGAATGGATGGAAGTATTTTGAACTGTAATTCATTAATGACATTTAATAAACTATTTAATGATGACTAATTGATTAATTATTGATGATTAATTTACCCTCCACATGATTTAACCTCTATAGAGATATATTTAATCTAGATCATATATTTTTCAAAGGTTCAGACCAGAAAGTTTAAAATTATTATTTTTCTCATTATTGTCTCTTCAGATTGAGTGTCTGTAATCTCTCAGAGGGAAGCTGTGAAACTCTGTCTTCACTACTCAGCTCCCAGCCCTCTAGTTTGAGACAGCTTGACCTGAGTAACAATGACCTGAAGGACTCTGGAGTGAAAGTTTTGTCTTCTGGACTGAAAAGTCCATATTGTGAACTGGAAACACTCAGGTCAGCGTTCTTGAAATGTTCAGTAGATGAGGTTTAGAGGTTTACAATCTAAGGTTTAGATTGACTAATGGCTATTTTTAACTCCTGTTTCATTTTTGGCTGCAATTTCCTGTTTGCATTTAGCTATTTTTCTCTTCTCTAAGAGTATTTGTCATGTCTGCAGGCTGTCAGGCTGCCTGATCACAGAGGAAGGTTGCAAGTCTCTGGTCTCAGCTTTTAGCTCCAGTTCTTCCCATCTGAAAGAGCTGGACCTGAGCTACAATAACCCAGGAGAGGCAGGAGTGAAGATGCTTGAGCAGCTAAGACTGGACACTCTGAGGTATGTAGATGGCCGTTACAGCCACAAACAGTGTCTGATAGATGAGGAAACTGGCTCTGTCTGATTACTTAATGCTGGAAACCAGTGTTATTTGAACAATCACACAGATAGGAACATTTTTCCCATTCTGGTCTAACATGGGGTCTCAAAGATCAAAATCTCTGTCAGCAACAACTGTGCAACCTGTTCAAACTGATCTCTGGAAAGGAACTGACATTTTCACTCTCTTTATTTATTTTAAGTTTTATCTGTGTGCATAGACCATGTCCAGGACATGTTTAGCCTGGCCCAGCATGAACTAGAATTAGGAGGAAGTTGTTTCCCCGGCTTAGAAAAACATATTAGTAAAAATAAATGGATTATTAGGTCACTTAACTTAACTGGCCATCTACTAAAATGGGCTATTTTGCACTGCTAGTTTGCTGCTTCTGAGCGTTTCCTACTGAAACTTGTTTGTGCTAAAATATCAAATTGATCTTCTGGACTTTGTGATAATAGTTAGTAGAAAACAACAGAAAAATAGAATGCAGTCAAAGTGAATTAACTTTGGTCGATCAACCTTGAAATTCAAATTATAATAAGAAATAATCATTCCAACAGAAAGAAGAGATTAAGAAACAAAGGGATGGAGCTGGTGGAGGAAACCGGGTCACTGGTTGGGTGTTAGGCCCAGACTAGTGGGTGTTTTTGACTGTAAAGTGGATGTAGCAGCCTGCACTGCAGGATATGTGTTGCAGCACTGAGAGCTCCAGAAAGATCCTTCATGGTGGCCCTGCAGCCAAACAGCACTTCAGTCAAATGCTGTCAAAAGTGGTCCCAGAGACACTGTGAGCCGTAACCATCAATGACCAAAAATTGTGTAATTGTATTCAGGGTTTCCCTGTATTATTGTTATTGATATAATTTCTGAATAAATAAATCAAGATGACGAGCCTTTAAATGCACTTATGTTAGTATAAATATACAAAAATAAAAGATAATTTTCCTATTATAAGAATAAGAAATAAATATATACATATATATATTCATCACATGCATCAAATCACAACCTTCTCCTGCAAGAGTGAAACATTGTGATTGGTTGATGCTGTTTCCATCATTTATGTTTGTTTACCTTGAACAAATTTGCTCTACAGAGCATTTATTAATTAGAAGGATTATTAATAATTGTCTTTCTCTCCTGCTTTTGGTGGAGTGAAACAATAACTCCTATCTCCAGAGGTACACAGGTCCACTGGCACCTGGTCCTAACTTCACCCATGTCTGCACCCTCCACCCATGTCTGCACCCTCAGACATCCCACTGTGGAGGCATCCTCGCCTGGACCAGTGGCTGCCCTTGTGAGACAGACTTTATGGTCACAAACAGCCCTAATCTGAGAATGAGGGCTGTTCAAATTCAAATTCAAATTCAAATTTTATTTGTCACGTACACAGTCAAACACAGTACGATATGTAGTGAAATGCTTGGACAACTGCTCGTGACCTAAAGAAAACAAAAAAAGGAAAAGGCTATGAATAAGATAGGACATAAATATGAAAAATTAAAAAGGGTAAATTTAACTAGGAAGGAATAAAATATAAATTAAGGTTAAAAATGAAATAACTGTACAACACAAATTAGAATGAAGGGTAAATTTAATAAAGGAGATTAATGTGATTTGATTATGAGTTTTGCTCTTTTGAAGTTTAAACATTTATGTGTCAAAATGTTGGACTGTTCCTTTATCAGTGTGTAACAGTGTGTGTATGAGAGCCATGTAATGTCCATGTGTGCATGCTGACTGTGCTGGTCTGACCCCCCTCCTCCTTTCAGGGTGGAGCCTGCTGAAGTCCGATGGTTGAGACCAGGTCTGAGGAAGTGTAAGTGTGTTTTTAATGGGATTCATGAAAACAAAGCAGCACACATTCAACCATCTTCGTCATTCACATCTCTGATGTCAGGAGTCATCATGAAAGGGTCAATCAATGAACAGATGATGGATCAATAACTGCAGCTGGATTGTGTTTGTTCTCTCCATCAGATTCCTGTCAACTCACAATCGACACAAACACACTACCTGGACAATAAGACACATGCAAATACAGTGGCTTGCAAAAGTATTCGGCCCCCTTGAACTTTCCCACATTTTTCACATTACAGCCACAAACATGAATCAATGTTATTGGAATTCCACGTGAAAGACCAACACAAAGTGGAACAAAATCATACATGATTCCAAACATTTTTTACAAATAAATAACTGCAAAGTGGGGTGTGTGTAATTATTCTGTCATGGAAAAACACACTGCCGTCAACTTCTGTTTTGTTTTTGTCAAAATCACTGTAATATAATCACTGTACCTTTATATACATGTGACTTGTATTAATGCTGCTGCCCTCTTGTGGCTAAAGTGTAATTATGTTCTTGTTATTAGGGAAAACATTTGAGAGTAACATGACAAGTGAGTCAGCACTTTGGCTTCAGCTTAAGAAATCCTCATTTTTATGTCATCAGTTATAGTTGCATGTATTCATTATCATAATTTAACCTTTAATATTGATGTCTTAAATTTATTTTGAGTAAATTAGCAATTTTATGGTATTTTATGGTTGTATTAAATTAATACATCACTAATGAATTAATTATTTCAGTAATTAATTTAAAAAATGTACATAATCAATTAAAGAAATATATTAATAATAAATTATCCATTAATTTCATTTAAAATGTTTCATTATTTGTTTATATACAATTCAAATGAGTTAATTACATATTTAATCAATTATTGGTTTGTTTTCTATTTTGATTATTTTACTGACACATTTAATGAATTATTTAATGATGTATTTATTTAATTCACGTTGCTACTCCTGGCCCTGCATCGTGTTCATAAATAATTTTATTTGTCAGTCTCAGTCGGGCGGAATCCCATCAACATGTTGGGGTGGGTTTTATGGTTCTGTCACCTGGGGGCTGGGGGGGCCATGCTGGACTTATGGGCTGCTTTTCAGAGCATTCAACAATAAACCCCAGTGTTCCGCTATGTTTGCCAGTGTTGTGTCTTTGTCTCCGCTCCTCAGTGTCTGAGCACCCCGTGCTCGCTGCCCTCTCGTCTCCACACTCCTCCTGGGGAATAACAAAGAGGCAGCCGTCAGCACACCACAATGCAGCAGACTAACCTTAACTAACTCGCCAAGAGACTAACGTGAAGTTACGCAATGATCCAGCATCAGAGACAGCTCCACCACACTCCTAAGTAGCTCCTCTGACGAGGCTTGATCAGCTGCAGTGTGAGTAATTCTCCTCCGCAGGTGTGGCCAGGCTCCTGGCTGACACACCCACACACACACCTAGATACACAAACATGGAAACAGGAGACAGCAGCACCAAAAACACACATGTCCATAACTTCTTACAGGCCCTGGGTCACCCAGACCCCGGTCCCATGACAATTCCTCAAAACTAAGTAGGCCTACACACCAGGGTTTGGACATGTGTGGACCCAACTCTACACACCTTTGTTACCATACTTTAAATTCTAAAAGATGTAGGCCATCTTTACTCCTACCGCTCCTCGTGCATTTTTTCTTTGTATTGGCTGATGGGACCTGAATGTAACAGAACTCACATTTTTCAGAATAGAGCCTATGAATATGTCATTCGTAGACAGTGCAGTAACTCTGTAGTGGATATCACTTGTGAGCAGATATTCTAAACAAGTGATGTGACTTGCAGGTCTAGGGAATATCTGCTCACTTTGTCAAAATGAACCTAATCATCTCTGATGAGTTCAGTGATGTCTGCCAGCTCACCTTGCAAGTGGTCGAGCTTATACCGCCGACAACGCGGCCACAACTTGTAAACCCCCTGCTGACTATCACCTCTGGAGTTATTTATTTATGTTAGTTTCAACTGTTCCTGCAAAAGTAAGCACGTGTTACTGATAAAAAGTCCAATAGAAGCAAAGTCTAAACTTTGAAAACAACCAAAAACAAAAACCTGTCTGATTAAGATCTGATCTTTGGGGGGTTTCAATAAGCAGTGTGACCCGTGTATATGCATCAGGGGTGGTTTTGATTATCGATTTATCGATTAAAATCGATTCTGGCTTGGATAACGTGATATCGATTCATTAAAATCCTGAATCGATTTTTTAATATAAATTTATTTTGGCCAAAACGCCAGAATCTCAGGTTAAACCTCCCAAAGTTTCAACAACCACCAAACAGCTAAAACAGTAAATGAGAGCAGGAACACGGATTCTGCACAAAGACGTAAACACAAAGCGCGGAGCCGCCGACGCATCAGAATCAGTGAGATGTGACTTTCTCACCTGACTGCAGGGACACGAGCTGAAAGCCGACAGCTCGCTGATTCTGATGTTTCCGCGCTTTGTGTTTACGCCCTTTTTGCGCTGATTCTGAAGCTGCAGGTTTTTCTCTCTCCAAACAATATTGAGTAAACCAGCAGCAAAAGAAGCTCCAAACTACGCTTCACATAAACATCGTCATGAATTCCCTCTGATTGTTTTGCTGCCACCAGGATAAAATCACACTTCATGCACAGCTCTCTCCTCTCTCTCTCTCTCTCTCTCTCTCTCTCTCTCTCTCTCTCTCTCTCTCTCTCTCTCTCTCTCTCTCTCTCTCTCTGTACTTCAAGAACAGTTTCCCGTCTAAAAATCTGTTTTCTGCATTATTCGCTTGCTTGTTACGCACAAGTCTACCGTTCTTACAGCCTGTCGGCCGCTGTTTTTTTTTCTTTTACTTACTTCTGAAAACAAAGCCTCGTTTCTGCCGTTCAACACTGAACAAATTTAAACTTTTTAAAATGATGCAAAATTGCAAAATGCTCAGCTGTGTCTGTAATCAAACCTCTGTAACTTTGCTCTGCTTCACGTCAGCAGCATCAGGTAATGTTCATATGTTCATTAATGGTTTTCTTTCGTTTTTGATGTTCTGCAGAATATTTGTATAAAATCCCAGGCCAGGAAAACCTTCATGTTTTTCTGTTTGATCCTCAGCTACTTTGACACAAAGGCCTCTGCTGTGACGCTCACACCTTTGATAAAGTCTGGCAAGTGTCAGATTTCTTTTTATAGATATAAAAATATAGAAATGTACTGATGCATGTAGTAACTGTTAGCTTTAACTGTACAAGGCTTGTTAGACATAATGAAACACATCGTACAGATTTCTGGATGTTAGACTATAATTTTTATTATGATTATTAATCTTGAGTCTAAAAAGTCAGTCGAGTATATCCAGGATATCTTTCTGTTAACTGGATTCACTGACACTAACACTGGGACCAGGATAAGCGGTCGCATGAAGCTGGTTACCAGCTGACAATCTTATTATTTAATTAATTTCATTAAGTTATTTAATTTTTCTACTTTTTCCTCTACATTTCCCCTGAAATGAAGGGATTGTGTTAAACATGCTTTAGTTCCTCACATTTTTCTGCATCTCTTTGTTCAACCCCCTGAATTAAAGCTGAAAGTCTGCACTTCAAACACATCTGAGTTGTTGCATTTAAAATTGATTTTAGTGTATGTACAGAACCAAAATCAGAAATGAAGTTCTCTCTGTCCAGATATTTATGGACCTAACTGTATAATCTATACAGCACGTAAAAAATGCTGTAAATAAAGAAGTCTGTGAAAATGTGGCGCTTAAGGTCAATTTAAACTGAAGTGATATAATCTTCTCCCCACAGTTTGAGTTTGTATTGTCTCAGCTGCAGACAGACTATGATATTAATATTATTAGTTATTAATATTATTAGTTATAAAGGACACCTTCCTGCCTTTAGTCTTATTCATGATGATTATTAGTCGTCTTCTAATGTCCACAAGTCTGTATGATGTGTTTCATAGTTTCTAACAAGCCTTTTAAACTTAAGTTACTGCATTGCTGAAACACCAACATCTGCTTATTGAACAAAACAAAACAACCAGTGTCTTGCTCAAGGACACTTTGTGTGCCAGCTGGAGCAGTCAGGGATTGAACCACCAACCTTCTGATCATTAGATGCCTTGCTCTGTCTCCTGAGCTACAGCCA
>NW_024584503.1:13326-15926 GCF_018398535.1 Haplochromis burtoni
GTACACACAAACGCTCCAACTGTCTGACAACAACAGGAAGGTGACACATGTGGAGGAGGTTCAGTCATCATCCTGATCATCCAGACAGATTTGTGTATTGTCATACAGCTGCTGTGTAGAGATGATCTGACGGTCGCTGTTACTGGGAGGTCAGAGTGGACGAGGAGGGCTTGGATATCAGTGAGTTACAGAGGAATCAAAGAAAAGGAAGGAGTGATGAGTGTGTTTTGGTGAAATGATCAGTCCTGGAGTCTTTGCTGCTCTGATCATTATTCTCTGTGTGGCACAATAACAGGGTACAACACCCACTCCTCCTCCTCCTCCTCCTCTGTCTCTAACAGAGCAGCAGTGTATGTGGACTGTCCTGCTGGCACTCTGTCCTTCTACAGAGTCTCCTCTGACTCTCTGATCCACCTCCACACCTTCACACCACATTCACTGAACCTCTTTATCCTGGATTTCAGTCTCTGGGCCTCGAAGTGTAGACTGTGTGTAGTTTAGTTAGAGCCGTCCATGTTAAAGACTAGTCTTTGCACACTGTGAATTGCTTAGAGTCTTACCAAGAAATAGTTCAGTCTGTACACGTCTGTTCTTTCACTCAGAAACACATTGTTTAGATTCATGGATTCATCATTGATGTTTTAAACTAAATGAGTCACAAATTATTATTCAACACAAGTTTGGTGAGCAGCAGGGCTCATCCTGATTTTTGTTTTTGTGCATCATACACCCCCCCCCCCCCCCCCCCCCCCCCCCCCCCCCCCCCCCCCCCCCCCCCCCCCCCCCCCTTTAATAGAATCTCTTCTCCCTCATCAAAGCTCTTTCTTAAATCCTCTCTGAGAGGAGCTCAAACACGAGGAAGAGACGAAAGTGAGGGAAGAGAGTGGACTCATTAGTAAAATGAAAAACAGCCAGCGTTGATGTTTAAGACAAGTGAGGTAACAGAAACACTATATATGGCAGTGGTCACCATGGCAACGTCAATGCCGGTTGCTACGTATTGCATTGATGCTGATCTGTGAGCCTCATATCAGGATATGCTGTTGTTTGTATTTGTTTTCATTGTTACCATTTTTGTGTCTTTTTTAAAAAAGTACTTTTATCTTGCCATCGTTTGTCAGAGAGTCAAACTACATTTGGTTCATCTTTCTACAATAAAAACATTTCTTCATCTTAATTATTGAATGTGCAGAGTTGTAGTTACTCACAGTGACCACTGGAGGCGTGTGATCCTGATAGTTTTCCTGAAACCGTCCAGTTCATCCACATTAATGAAGCTGTTGGTGATTAACGCTCATCTGTACAACTTTAACAACAATATTAACAACACAAACTGTTTTGATAGCAGAAACAGTCTGTCTTATAGTTCCCATACTTTACCGCTAGTTTTACAAACACATTCTTCTTCATATTGGTTTAATTGGTTTTTGATGAAACTGATTTTCAATAGTACAACCAATGTCTAACTTTTCCTTGCTCCCCAGTATAAATGCAAGAATTTTGCAGACTTTATGGAAACTGTCACAATTTAACACTCAATGCCATAAACAGAGTTGATCCATGTTTCTATGGACAGTGTCTCATACATCAACAGCTCTGAAAATCACTTTTAAAATAATGTAGAACATCACTCTCAGCGTCTCTAAAAAACCCAGCAAACTGACAATGACCTCTAAACAAGGGGTTAGTTTATAGGCTTTTTGTTTGTTTTGTTTTTTATCAGCTGCAACACCATGTAATGCATGGATGTTAGACTCTTTCACCAGACCATGTTGCTAGCCCAACCACCAGGCTCAGGGTCTCTGAACTCTAACCCTGGCTGCCAAATGTGCCTCTGACCCTCTTGTGCCTGTTCACCACAAGACTAAGTTTGTAGTCTCACCTACTAATATTATTTTATTACAGGGCAATATTCAGCTAGGTTACTACTTTGACTTTCTTACTTTGAGCACATTTCTGAGCCCATACATTATCAAACTTTTACTTGAGTATTTCTGACACTAGCAGCTATACTTCTACTTAAGTAAAAAAAAAAAATGCCTGCACTATCGGTATAAAGCTGTCTGTAATTCTTTAACAGTTCATGCAACAATTATAAATTAAACCTGCACCACAGCTAACTCTTTTTAATAACCAATAACACGTGTATTTATTAGATCTACAGAAACAGCCAAAACACTCTGCTTGTATAATGCCATATTCTCTCCCAGCATACCCTTGTCTCACAACAGAGTGATTCCCAAAGTACGACTCAATAAACAGAGACTCTAAGACCAGAACAGAAAGATAAAATTGGAAGATCAAAGATTAAGGTTTGTGTTTTTATACCACAAAGTAAACTGTCCCCTTGTCTTCTAGGCCTTGGCGTGCGTACCTTAGAAGTCAGATTATACATTAGTCATACTTCCAAAAACATTTTGAATTCCATTTATAACTGAGATGTCAAGCTGTTATCAGACATCTTGTGCTCACCAGGAGCATGTATCCCCAACTTCAAAACCTTAAGGTGTCAAATTCACAAACCCAACATGGGATCATTCAACACAGGGGCCAGAAGTGCATGTCACCCTTTACTGACAAACTGTAAATAAGTTCAATAC
>NW_024584504.1:0-15924 GCF_018398535.1 Haplochromis burtoni
TGGAGAGAGTATACTGCTGATGCTGAATTTTCTCGTCCAACTTTCACTGCTTGCTTCTGATGTGAGAGGGAATATAAGGGATGTTGGGTGCTTGTACACACCACAAGTTATAGTTTGCCTCAAGACATTAACAATTAACAACCACTAACCACACCATGTCAAGAGTAAATAAACCTCAGATGGATACAAAATCTCTCCCGCCTGAGTCGAGAAATAATCAATTATTAAGATGTCAAATAAATGCAAATATATTTGTGATTTGAAAATCTGCTTACCATTTCAACCTACTTAATAACGTAACGTTTCACATCTGAAAAGATATATTGGAAACCAAAAATGTGTTCTGCTGTTGTACTGTAAACAGAAAGGACAAAACAGGAACACCATCAATATAATCAGTCCTATTCATTGTCAGTTCATGGTCTTTATTGTCTTAACGGAGCTCATGTATTCCTGGTTATAGGTAAAATAAGAAGATGTTATGGCATGACCGTGTTATTGGACTGCAGAAGATTGCACAGGTCTACCACGTAGACACAGGCTGTAAAATAGGGCTGCAAACAAATGTTACTTTCAAAGATTTTTTCTATATTAAAACCTACTTTCATCCACCTCTCTGTCTTGTTCCTTCGGTCAGCCTGGGTGTCTTTGACTAGCTGGAGAGCTGGGAGCTGGGAAATTACACCAATAAAAGATGATGAAATATTGGTAGATGGTAGTCCAAAATTTTGATTAGAGAACAGTGCTAACCACCAACATTCTAAAGTTGGGCATACACTGTGCGATTTTTGGGCAATTTTGAGCCGATTTTTCGAGTCATGTGTCCATTTTGGCGATCGGCCCAAGTTTCGCCTTAATCGTGTGTCATCGTGTAGTATACATGGGGTAACGAGAAGCAATTAACACCTCACGACCAGCTCCCAATCATCAGTCGGATGGTTGCAAGAAAATCAAACCCTATTTGAAATCCTGTCACACCCCTCGTGAGGGTGTCAACACAGCGTCTCACACTTCACACGTGCAAACACAGAAACGGAAGTGATGAAGACAGAGCAGCACAGCAGTGCAGCGTGTGATCTGGACACAAGCGATGGAGGCACAACTTGTAGAACTCTAGCAAGCTCATCTGAGCCTTTTCAATGTGGCCTCACAAAATTATCACGACCACAGCAACCATGAAAAGAGTTGGATGGATGTTTTTCATTAACATTTTAGCAAAGTTGATGGTGGTGGTGTGTGTGTGTGTGTGTGTCTGTGTGAGTGAAAGACAGAGGGAGGGAGAGCGAGAGACAGATTTGGTGTTATAAGCTTCATGTTATGGATTAGTCAAGTGTAAAACTATTTGACCACACAATATAATTTCCAATTCAATATAGCAGGACAGGGAAAAAAAAGACAATAAATACTCTATCATACATACCAGCAACAGAAACCTCCAGGGTGCTGAGGTTCTTGCCCCTTAAGGTGCCAGTGCCTTCCTCCATTGCAAACAGAAGCTTGCTTATCTTAGCAATTTGAAAGGTTTTAGCTGTCTGTCTGTAAAAGTGAACTCTGATGTCATGTCCCATGAACCTTGCAACTTGCTCGAGCTCTTGATCATTAAGATCCAGGAGTTGACAAAGTGTGGCAACCTGTTTTCTTAATTTAGTTGACCTCAGAAGCTCAGGGTTTTCTGCTTTGCTTTGCATATTTTTGTAGATAGTCACATCCACGTATGTGTGTCATCCCACCAGGTCTAGCAAAGAGATAGGGATTTTCAGCAGGTACACCAGCTGCTTCTCTCTTTTTCACCAACAAATCGATTGACTCCTTCATTCTGTCGCTCAAAAAACACTGCCACTTTCCTGCCTCTCTTTCCCCTGATTCCCCCTGCGGGTTAATAGCTTGCTTAGCTCCTTTTCTAATGGTGACAAGGTTTCGTAAATGTCTTCATTAATTGTGTGGATGCTTTAAGCATCCACACTATTGAGTTCCTCTTGGGACTTCCGTACACTTTTTGGCACTTAACTACTTCCACAATTTTCAGCCGATTTTCACCGTTCAAATTTTAAACTATTCTGCTATTTCTGCTAATGTGTGCTATGTCTTTTGGTATTTTTCACTATTATACTTTTTAAAATATTAAGCTTAATTTGTCCCATTGAAATGAATGGGAAACTTCTGCAATTCTGCTAAAATTTGCTTGTTTCTGAAACTTAACTACTTCCTCATATTTTCACGTAGAACAACCATTCAAACTTTAAAATGTTCTCAAATTATTGGGCTATTCAGGTATGATTCAGCTTTTTCAAATCTTTTACCGTTTTACTTTTATGCCTCTTAAAGTTTTCAGTTGCAAAATTGTGATTTTTCACAAAATACATGCGTTGTTATGGTTGCTATGCACTTGGCTTCCAGTGTGCCACTGAAGGTTTTGCAGTCTTCTCTTCATGTCCGAACAACTTCTTGCTACTTGCTCAATTTTCACTCAACTTCCACAAATTATACATCAAAACGTAGGTATTTTTGCTGGCTTTCAGAAAATGTCACTATCATTGTTGTGGGATTTATAGAATTTTGGCAAATCTCCTCAGACCAACACAAGGTCTCAAAACTCTCCATATAAAGTCAATGGAGAGCTTGTTCAAAATCATCGCTGGATTTCTGTAATGAGAGGCATATTCGAATCGTCATATCTCCTTAACGAAGCGACTTTAAGACATGAGGCTTGTCCCGGTATATCTTCAGACACTCCTGACGCTCACAATTCAAGAATTTCTTTCTCACCTATTACCGTTCTGAAATGAGTTGGACTTGTTTGAGGGTAGGAAATTCGTCCTTCGCTCAGATTTCTTCAGATTTCAAACTCTGGAAATGAACCACTTTTTTCTCTCGTCATAACTTTTTGTTGGATTTCCACAGAGACCTGAAAATTTCCATGATTGTTCACCAAAGCCTGCTGTCTCTTACGGTGAAAGAATGATATCGATACTCCAAATAGATTTCGAGTTAGAAAGCGTTGTTTGAGGGCAAGTCAAGGCAGTTTTTGCTTCGCTCTACTCAGTTATGGTGCATTACAAGTCAAATATCTTTAATAATTCATATTTTAATGATAAATTGTTAACACTGGAAGATTCCCCCATCTCTTCTGAACAAAACGGTGTAAGAATGACCGCTCTAGCCCCTACGGTTAGGAAATTATGGTCATTTGTTTGAGGGGAGTCGTCACTATATGAGAAATAGGCTGCAATAATCCTGTGCCTCTCTGTGCTGCGTGTGTAAAAAGGATGCACCTGTTTTGGCGGGAAAACGTAAACAGCCACTCTGATTGGTGGATTTAAATTCGGCAGCTCTCTCCCTGTTGTGTGTGTGTGTGTGTGTGTGTGTGTGTGTGTTGTGTGTGTGTTTAGTGGGAGAGAGAGGCTTAAATCAGGGTAGTTAGGGCCTGCCTCTTTTTGGCAGCATGATCTTGTAGGCATTTACAAGTATGGAAGTATAGTCTAGAATGCGTGGTTGACTGGACTTCCAGGCCTGTGTGCATTGGGTGTGTCCCTCTGGTGTGCATGTTGTTGTTTCAGATACGCCTCCATATTTGTCAATATTTGAATGTTGTTCTACATACTCTGCATGCTGAGAAATGGCTGTCGGATACGTTAAAAGTTTGCTTTTCTCGTATGTCACTTTTACCGTGTATTTAAAACTATTCGTCAGCATAAATTCAAGAAAAATGTGGTATTACAGGTATTCTTAGCTGTTTCTAAATAGTATTACTTTCTGCTCATAGAGATTTGTGCCTAATATAGTATTTCTGCTTTATATATACTTTGGATTTGTCTAACTATCTAAATATAGTATTTCTGCTTTTTATAGTATTTCTGCTAACTTATAGTATTTCTGCTTTTTATAGTATTTGTGCTAAAACATAGTATTTCTACTAAATGTAGTATTTATGCTTATCATAGTATTTCTATATATTTCTGCCAGGTCCCCAGGCAGCCAATCCTCTGTGAGGACTGAGAACATTCAAATTTTCAAATCAGGGCCTGCACGGCTTTCCCAGCCAATCATATATGTGTCCTGAGGCATTCAAATTTGCATATTGGGGCCTTCATGGCTTCTAAGCCAGCCAATCATATCAGGGCTGAGGAATTCAAATCCACAAATCAGGGCCTGCACGGCTTCCCAGCCAGCCAATCATATATGTGGCCTCAGCCATTCAAATTTGCATATTGGGGAATTCGTGGCTTCTAAGTCAAAAGTCATCCATGTCATATATCTCTAAAAATTCAATTTTAATGATAAATTGTCAACACTTGAAGATTCCCCAATCACTTCTGAACAAAACGGTGTAAGAATGACCGCTCTAGCCCCTACGGTTAGGAAATTATGGTCATTTGTTTGAGGGGAGTCTCACTATGAGAAATAGACTGCAATAATCCTGTGTCTCCTTCTCTGTGCTGCGTGTGTACGCACCTGTTTTGGCGGGAAAAAGTACACAGCGCCTCTGATTGGTGGATTCAAATTCAGCAGCTCCGGCTGCTAACTTACTCTTCTCGTGTGTGTGTGTGTGTGTGTGTTTGTGGAGTGTGTGTGTGATGTGAGATGAGATGAGTGGAAGTAGGTGGCATCATTGCCTTAGGGGGGTACTGTCATGGTCCTGCGACCATGACTCAGTGACTTTATGTTTATGTACTTATTGTTATTACTTTCATTATTATTCATGGCTGTTTTGGGATGGTTTGTGTTTGGGATTTTAGACACTGGGTTCTGGGTTTGTGCTCCCTCTGTTGGTCCCTGGTGTTAGCTGTTCCCCTGTCTCGTCAGGTTAATCAGGTCCAGCTGTTTCCCCCACCTGTGTGTGATTTCCCAGTGTCTCTTTGTGTATTTATAGTGTGTGATTTCCTCTGCTCCTCGTCGCGTCGTCTGTGTACATACCCTGTGTTATCCTGCGTACTCTGCATCTACCCTGTGAAATCCTCTGCGTGCTCTCCCTGCTGTTCTCCCTTCGTGTTCAGGTTTGCCACTCCTTTGTGTAGTTTCACCCAGTTTAGTTCATCCGTAGTTCTGTTTTGCCATCTCCTCTTTATGTTTGTTATTATCAATAAATCACCCTCACACCTGAATAAGTGCTGCACTTTGAGTCCTCCTTCCACTCTCCACACGGCCGCTGCCCCGGACCGTGACAGAGAGAGCCTTTTAATGGGATGATCTCATTGTAAGATTCAAATTCAATATATTTAGACTGGTTGACTGAATTGGATCTTGTGTGTGTGTCTCTCTGTTCATGTGTACATATTTGTAATTGTGTGGCTGTCATAAATTTTTTTGCAGATTTTTGTCATTTAACAAGTATATTTGAGGGACCCTCAGCATGTTCAGCATTTTTTCAGCTGTCCATTTTGCTTTTCCAATTTTTCTGTTTAACTTATTACTATTGTGCTAAATCATACTATTTCTGCTTATTAATGGTAATATGTTTGTATAGATTGTGCTTAATATATATTTCTGCTTTTATAGGATTTGTGCTTAATATAGTATTTCTGCTAAATTAGTTTGAATTATATTTTCTACAACAGACTTTTCTCTTTATAGTATTTGTGCTAAAACAAGTATTTCTACTAAATGTAGTATTTATGCTTAATCATACCATTTCTGCTTTTTATAGGATTTGTGCTTAATATAGTATTTCTGCTAAATTATAGTATTTCTGCCAAATTATAATATTTGTGCTAAAACAGTCTTAATTTAAAATTACAATATTCATAGTTCATCACAGTGTCTCTGGTAAATCACAATATTTCTGCTCTGTTGTACTATTTTTCTAAATCATATTCTGTAATCTTATACTATTTCTCCTAAATTCTTGTATTTTTGAGAAGTTATCATGTTTCTGGAAGTTACAATATTTCTGCTAAATTCTGCTATGCTATTGTATTTCTGCCAAGTATTATGTTTCCTCTAAGATATTGCAGTTCTGCTAAGTTATTCCATTTTAGCAAACTTCTTTTGCTTCTGCAAAGTTTTTACAATTTCTGCAACTTTTCAGCTTTTTCAGCTACTTTTTGCATACAGCTTCAGCTTTAAGCATCCACACTGCATTTTCGCAGGAAATGCAAATTTTTCTAGTGCTTGTTTTTACGTTCTTGTAGGCCTGAAGAGTCAAGCATGATGCTTCCCCTTCACGTCACTTGTTAAAGACAATAACCTGTGCCAAAACAGTCTCGTTCAATGCCTTGTATGCTGCCAAATCCATATGCTGCATCAGTCTCTCTCTTGCTTCACCTTCCACAGTATGGAGATGGTCCCTCAGAGCAATCACATATTTGGTGAGGGGAATGTCATCCTGTTTATTCCACCTCTTTTCTTGTATTGTTTGGTGAGCACTGACAGATACACTGTTCCTCCAGTTTTTGTCCAGAAGTTCAAAGAATTTTTTGGCCGCCTTCTCTGCATGGTCATCGGCATTCATAAGAGTCTGTCCAATCAGGACCTCAACTGCTCCTTTAAGACAAAATCCAATTTTGACTGCTGTTGACGGTTTGCCATATTCATTTTTGCCTGGACTAAAGTTTGTAAGATGCTTGGCAACACTGACAACTATTATACCCAATTCTTTGATCCCCATGATAGAACAGAGAAAACCCGACTCAGGAGTGGTCAAAACATTTGTAATTCTTTATTCAATCATCTTCCGGAAGAGAAAGCCCTGCACAGCCCAAAGCCAGTTGCAGAATCTCTAACATTAGAATCTAAAAATGCGTCTCATATTGTGTTATTTTGGTACTTCACACGTCACACAGTTTCAGTACAAACAACTCCTTATATGTCAGTAGCTTCCTCTTTATCTGTCTAGCTTCCTCTATTTATTAATATGCTTGTACAGCTGCACACAGACTTCCTGTTTTTCAGTCTGGCTGAGCACTTAGTTTGTGAGTCAAAAGTGGCCTTGGTTTACAAGCCTTCATTACTAAAATACATAAAACAATATAATCAGCAAATAAGCATTAAGAATATATATTTATTTCTTAACACAACAAACTCAAATTTTGATGGTTTGCACAAATCTTCAAGAACATTCACTGTCTTGTCCATATCTTTTGCAGCTAACATGAACCGGCCAAGCTCCCTCATGTAATGTATTGGTGCTTAGACTTCACACGGCCATGTCTTGCATATAGCGATTCTCCATATTTGCAAATCAGAGAATCACTCCTGATGTGAAAGGACACTTGATCTTGTCGCATGTTGTTAATAATAGTCTGACATCCTTTATTGGAAGCAGGCGTGCAGCATAACTCTGGACTCTAGGATGTCTATTTTTTGACACACACAGTTTTTTACTTTTGCATGACAACTCACGTTTCCATAATGTCTTTTTGCTATACATTCCAAAGCAATACAGGCAAGGTAAATATGTTCCTACTATGGCTTAATTAGATGGCTGCTTCCATGTTACAACTTGTCCTCTGCCTTTTTGTATGACTTTGCTGTTGTGCTTAAAGTCTCCTTTATTGCGAAGTTGTTCTAGAAGATCCTTCCTTTCTTTGGAACCTAGAGGGTAGCTAAAGGCATATGCCACATCACTCATCTCCATGTGCTTCCTCTGCAGGTGTCTTGATGTTTTGGCTTGGGACTTCCCACAGTAAAGACAATGTTTTTTGTCCCATACTCGTTTGTTGTCCTACCTTTTTGTACATGTTTTTACAGTCACCTCTGATTTCCGTTTAGCCTGTTTAGCCTTTTTTTTCTCCCTTGTGATAATTTCTCTTTCTTTTCCCATATGTTCTGGGTGTCTTTTTAAGAGTCATGTTTCTCAGTTCTTCATTATCACTGTCGCTATTGCTAGAAACGTCAGTGATCTTTAGTGTCTTACTTTGTTGACTGTGGGTGTCCTCATCACTTAAGTCTGAAATTTGACTTGGCACGTATTCAGAGTCGGAACAAATGGAGAAATCCAGCTCAGAGCAATCACTCTCCTCCTGAATAGGTGAAGAGAATAATCATCATGAAAAGAAGTCAATTACAGGGATAGAGTTATGGAATGAAGCTGTAAAACTATCTTCCAAAAGTTGAGACGCTGTGTAAAATGCAAGTTAAAATAGAACGCAATGTTTTTCAAAGCCCACATCTCAGTGTATGGGGGTGCATTAGTGCCTATGGAGCTAGCAGCATGCACATGTGGAAACGCATTGTCAGCGCCGAAAGAAAATACAGGTTATAGAGCAACATATGCTCCCATCTAAACATCTTTTTCGGGGAAGGCCTTGGATATTTCAGCAAAGCAATTATAAATCGCATAGTGCATGTATTATAATGGCATTGTTTCATAGTCCAATACTCTGAGTGCTGAAATGACCAGCCTGCAGTCAAAACCGTTCACCTTCTCATAACATTTGGAGCATCATGAAACGAAAAATACGACAAAGGCGGCCCAGGACTGTTGAGCAGGTAAAATCTTACATCAGACAAGAAAGGGACAACATTGCTCTCCTTAAAGTCCAGCAACTGGTCTCCTCAGATCCCCGATGTTTACAATGTTGTAAAAAGAAAAGAGAAAATTCACAGTGGGAAACAAGGATAAAGCATCCGTAAATTCCGTGAGAGGACTCAGTGCTTTATTCAAGGATTCAAGAACATCCATGTCCTGCCATGTTAAGACTAGATGTCTTGTTTTTTTGTCTGCACGGAGAACCTGTGAGAGCGCTTTCTTTTGCTCTATAACTCTGTTAATCATATGTTGTAGGGAGCCCCACCTGGTAGGGGTGTCTGTGATAAGCTGGTGAGCAGGTAAGCCCAATTCTGCTTGAACCTTGGCCAGTTCATGTCGTCTTTTCCATGAATTGGAGAAGGCACTCACCAACTGCTCGTTCCACCTGAGGTAGTTTCAAATTCCTCTCTGGTTAAAAAAAAAAAAAAAGTAAGATACATATATTTATCGGTTACACTTTAAGGCAGAAGTAACAATTTGCACATCGTAGTGTGGCAAATCTCCGTTAATGAGTTACAGCATTTCACCCCGTGCGTGGGGCTGGACGGCGCTAACGGAGACTCGTTAACGGAGATTTGCCGTGTTAATGCAGTTGTGGCGTAAATGTAATTTTAACAAGATTAACACTGACAGCAAATGCTGCAGGGAAAATTATGCCTTAAGCAAATTGTTTTGGTAGCAATTAATCTTCCAAGCTTTTAACATGCTCGTTTAAATAGTACCTTTAGAACTGTAATAGCCTACGTGGCCTGCTATTGTTTATTATTACTGAAATATAATTTTGCATTTAGACACTCACCAATGGCTAGGTGGAGACGGTGACCAAAACACTGTAAGCCTGTCCACTCATTCAGCTGAAGTGCAAGGATGTTGTTTGCAGCATTATCCGTAGTGACACACACTAGACCATCCTCACGCAGTCCCCACGACTCAAGAGCTTCCCTGAGGCCTCTGGCTATCATTTCTCCTGTATGATCATCAGGAAAATAACTTGTCTGCAAACATCGACTGTAGAGTGTCCAGTCTCGGATGAAATGCACTGTCAAGCTCATATAAGGATGCGTTGTGCGGCTCGTCCACATATCCGTTGTTGCAGCGTAGTATGCAATGTTGCGGACTTCATCCTCTACTTTGGCCCTACACTCATTATATAAACGAGGCAACTCAACTTGTGTGAAATGTTTTCGGCCGGGAATTATGTACCTGCATGGAATCGAGCAGTTTTATTAATGCGCAAAACCCCTCTGTAAAAGGGGACCATATCTTTGCACATGTAAGTTGTAATGGCCGCTGTTATGTCCTTCCATCTCGAGTTTTTCTTATAAGCCGTCCCACGGGCAAAAGCCTGTTCTAAGATTTGAGTCCGTGGTGTATTTTGAGCACCTGACGGCTCTTTTTTTGCCTCTCAGTTGTAAACTCTCTGCATGCTCGCTCACATGCTTTTTGCAGAGGTGGTAGAAGAGGTTTGTCGTGTTGGAGTCTGTGGTAGCGGTTTGCAGCCTAATTTGCACAGTACCGTTTTCTGGTCCGTGTCAGACTCTTCAAATCCAAACCATCTCCATATTACAGAGGTAGCCCCTCGTTTAGGAACAAGGTCCTTCTGTGTGGAGCTACCTGGTGTTGCCTCGTCTTCAATAAGCCATGCTAGTGTGTCTGCATCCACGTGGTGGCCATCAAAACAATGAAAAAAATATTGCCGTAAACAGTTTATTTTGCGACACCACGAAACAAACGATAGCGTAATGTGCAGCGATAGATGTTTTCATATCGTCATCCGATATATATCGTTATATCGAACAGCCCTAAAAGAGAGGTAAGGTAGTCACCTCTGCAATCACCAGAAGGTAACTGTGGTGTGAATAAGGCACGGCGGGACCACAGATCATCATTTAGAGCCATTTTATTCAAATCACACCACAACACACCCCAACCCCTGAGTCCCCGTGTTTATAACTCGGCGGGCGTGATTAAGGATGCCATGCAGGTGCATCTGCCCTCCTTGCACAGCATCGCAGACCACGCCCCACCACAGTAACATTGCAGACATAAAGGACAGCTCCAAATACCTGGGGATCCCACAGGCAAATGGGAATTTGGAGATTGGTCTGCTCCAAAGAGAGTGGTCTAGCTGAGGGGTTTTTTTTTAAGGCGGGAGAATAGCAGTGTTTTTAAAGCATGGACCAACAGACTGGAGGACACTTTTGAAAAATGATGCAGGTAAAAGGTCAAGTGAACAAGAGAATGCTTTCACTGAATTCACTAGTTTTACCAACTCAGGTATTGAAACAGGAGAGAAAGTATCCAAGATGATGGGCTGAGATGGGTTGGAGACATAGCAGGTGCTGAATGTAAAAAAAGTCATTCTTACGTTATTAATCTTTACAAGCAGAAAAGAGAGAAAATTGTCACAGTCATCATTAAATGAAATACGGGCCACAGGTAGAGCAGGAGTAACAATGTCACTAATTGTGTTGAATAGCACCTTAGGATTACCTCTGCTCTTTTTAGCCAAGTGTGAGAAATGGGCAGCCCTCACATCTCTAATCGCATTATTAAAAGAAGCTAAAAGGTCCTTTAGATAGAGGAGATGAACATTTGGATGAGTTTTCCTCCACCTGCGCCCTGCTTTACGACAATCACATTTTAGACAATGAATACGGTCATTTAGCCAAGGAGGAGATTTCCATGAAGAAACTCTCCTCATTTTAAACGAACAAATTTCATCTAAAATAGGAAGGCAATAATTATTAAAAAGACTGGTTGAGAAATCAACACCATTATGAGGAGATAGCAGTAGGTTAAAAGCATCCGCAAATTTCTCCGCTGTGGAGGAGTCTAAGGCTACGTTCACAGTGCAGGTCTTAATGCTCAATTCCGATTTTTTTTTGTCGGCTTGTTCACACTACAAATAAAATGCGACAGCAAACGCGCTCTAGTGTGAACCCTCAAAGTGGCCCGCATGCGCAAAAGACGTCACACACAACGCGTTCTGTTTAGACCCAGAGCAAACAATATTGTTTGACTGATGGCCCTTAATATAAAGACTTCGGACTTTACGTTTCCCAATTTTGCTTTAAGTTATTTTGTTATTTACATAATAATGTAAAACACCTAATAATTATCCTTATTCCTGTTTTAGAGGAGCGGTGCTTCAAAGGATAGTTGCAGATTTCTGTCAGAATCTGCAGATTATGCAGTACAAATAAAATGTTCACGTTTCTCCAACATTGTCTTCCCAACAGTTTCACTGACATCTACACTGGATGGCCAGGAAGCGTTCGCGATGTCTTCTCGGGCGCTTCTCTGGAGCTGATAATTGGCGTCTGTCTTGTGTCAGTGACGTAAAAGACGGATTTAATGCGACCTGACCGTTCAAACAGCAGATATGTATCGAATTCAGTACCACATATGAAAGTGACCCAGATTGGACTTGAAAATATCGGATTTGTGCCGTTCACACTGTCATACCATGATCGGATATGGGTCGCATAGGGTCAAAAAAATAAATAAATAAATAAATAAATTAGTGAAGAATAGCTAGGTTTCATTTGACGTAGACGTGACGTCGACGTAAAGCGCGAAATTTGACTGGCGGTCGGAAGTGAAAAAGATAAGCGCAAAATCACAGACAGACAGTACGCAAAATGCCTATGTCCTGTTGTGTTTACGGATGCTCCAGTAGGTCGACCCGAGAAACTGATAAACGGTATTTTAGGGTACCAAAAATAGCCCAACGAAGAGGAGAAAAATGGAAAATTCTAACCGAAAAACGTAGGAAAAAATGGATTTTAAATTTACGTTTACAGTCGGGAGGAGCAGAGTCTGCCAATGCCCGTGTCTGCAGCGACCACTTCGTCAGAGGTAATGTTATGTTTGCAAACGAACTTATTAGCATTAGGTTGTCGTTAAATTCTCGTTTACTTAGTGCTTTTAAGTTAGTAGTCTAATATTGACTTGATTGGGACTATAGGCTGCCCAAGTGCTTTGGATGACGAAGAGTCGGAGGACTGGGCTCCGACGGTCAATCTCGGCTACGAACGAAAACCCAGATCGGAATCAGTTCTCAAACGAGAGAAAAGAATGAAGCTTAAGGCAGAACAGCATCGATGTGCAGAGGCGATTTTGGATATGCAACAGACGGCTGAGAGCCCGGATTTGAGCCTAGTGACAGTGGAGAACCCCGAACTGCAGCTTCCAGTGCTGCGTGATGTTTTGTGTGTGTGTGTGTGTGTGTGTGTGTATGTGTGTGTTCTCATTGCAATAACATCCTACTTAATTAGGCTACTAACCCTGCCATACAATTGCAATGAGCTGCAATCACTTCTCCATCCTCCTTTGCAATTACCCAAGTCTTCAGAGGTGTCTCGTTAGACCTCTGAGAATGGTTTACCTTGAAACAAACAACTGTCACTCTAACGAAGTCCTAAGGATGTGGCATGTTTGTTGACGTTAAAGCCGCTACCGCTAACTGTTAGCGTGTTTAAGATAAAGCAATATAAGAACAAACACTCACCCTTGCAAACACCAAACTGTATCCATCACGGAGACGTTTTGTTCCAAGGTTGTGGACCCACCCGCTGACAAAAAAATTGTACGCCTCCAGACTCTTGAAAGCTTTCATTTGCTGCCTAGTGTAGTAAGAAGTCTGGAGGACCAAGTAGTTGGTGATATCCACAGCCTCGATAGTAGGCAAATCCTTTACTTCTGTGGTGTATTCGGACATTTTCAAAGAATACGGATCACGTCCGATATATTTTTTAACTATCTGTTTATATCTCTCCCGAGAAACGGGGTCTAAAGTTGCACAATAGCTGCTCTCCTGACTCTCCACAGTGTCCTCCATGTTTACTTCCGCCCTCCACTCAAAAATCGCGCTGCCTCCGCACGTCATCAGAACCACGTGACCGCAACCCAACTATTAACCACACATTTACATGGGAATGGCCCTTTTCTGCCATGCGCATGGAGCATTAAATTGACCTCTGGCCCTTTAAACTCTGAGGGGCTGTAACTTTGGTTTCTTTTGGCCAATTTGCATGATTGACACATCTTTTTAATCGTTTGAGCAAATAGGATCACAGTAATGATGCCACGTACACATCACTTCAACCAGTAAGAAGTTGCAAGGCCAAACCCCACGTGGGTCCAAATTTACTGCATGTGGCCTCTGTCCAATCACCTAGTAGACTGCGGTCAAGTGAGCCCTCACTTGCGAAGTCACAGTCAAGCTAGCCGCACCTAAAATGTGGTTGCACTACTCTTACGCATATGGATGAAGACCGGCTTAGAAACGCAGTCTTTTGTGTCCTGACACTATTTTACTTCACAATCCACTCCCAGTTTTGGTTCATCTCCACTTTTCACCCAATGATCCACAGCCCGAATTACTGTATGATTCAGATAAAATTAACAATAAAATTTACCCAATTTACTGTACTTTTAATATCTTCATCTTTGACCTCAGATTCCAGGAAAACTGTAAGAGGTGACACAGATATTTCACTGGATTCTGACTCTGGGTGACCCCCACTCTTCACCCTGTCATCCATAGCCAAATTTACTGTACGGTTTCTGAGATTGCTGTGTTATTAGTATGACAAAGGCTAAGAAAATATACTGCCTAAAATATCAAATTTAAACTACAAATTACAAAATTGCCACATCTGCTGTTATTGCCATGTGTTCAATAGAGCATTATTTAGTCATAGAAAATACATATCATTGAAATAGCATCAGTAAAAGAAATACTCTCACTATGTAAGACATGTTAGCAAATTCAGTTAATAAATATTGTATCAAGTCTATACAGATGATTGAAGGTATATTGCAAAGCATGTTTGTTTCTTATGGCTTACAAATGTGTTTGCCTTTAACATAATTTACATTTCATTTATACAGTTTCACAGACAAAACAATAAAATAGGTTTCCTGAACTGTTCTTCGTGGCCCAAATTTTGAATCCTTTTGAGGGTGATGCATTATCCATGAAGGTGGGCAATTTGTTCATTGATCTCTGACCCTCGCTGACTCTGACGCCTCCTAATTCTGCTTCCAGCCTTGCTGATTAATTTGTTGTCACTGATGCTGTCACCAGTTGTACACAACATCTCTGTTTGTCCACCAGTCTAATCTGTAATTCAGGTGAACCCAGAATTACCTGCATCTTTGTAATGTTTCAGAAAATATACACTATATGTTGATGGGCATTGTCCCACTTTTCTTTCCTTTATAAGTAAGAATCTCTGTGGTTTTAATGACAATTCATATACAGATTGTGGAGACATTTAATTCAACACTCAAAAAAGTTCCTCACCAGCAGACTGTAGTACAATTTCAGCCCACCGTTAATAAACCCATCCAATGCAGTGTTATCAGAGAAATTATGCAAGTGTTATGTTTGTATGTACTGGTAATCTATTTATCATTTATCATGATTCCTGCTCTGATGATTACTTTCTTCTCCTTCTGTAATTTTAATAGATAAAGGATGTTGAACATTAAGCTCCAAACAGGATGAATGAGGAAGACCACAGAGCAGAATCGTGGATGTAGTGAAAGAATACATGCAGATGGTTTTTTTCATGGTGGAGGAGCAACTTCTGATACCATCTGTCAATGGAAAATTGTATTTAGTAGTCAGTATAATCTTTTAGTGATATAAGTTTGCATATGGTAGAATACTGCTTGTAGTTATTTGTATTAGGAAATATTCAACCATGTATACTTAGAGGCATATAATCAATTGTGTAGTGACAGGATGTGTGATTTTTAGCAGGCTTGGTTCACACCCTGGGAGCATGGGAGAGTTCGTACCTTGTCTTATTGTTTTATGGTAGGATTAACGTAGACTAAGTGCCTTTTGGTTTGATGAACTGCTGGACTTTGAGACCAGCAGGTTTAGGGAAGATTTTATGGGGTCACACTCGGGAGCGAGTCTCAGTCTGGAGGCTGCCCTTGCTAGCAAGAAGTTCTGTGTGTTTCTCTTCTCTGAGTCTTTACTGAAGAAGTGTTTTAGAACATATATTTCTTAACACCATCTTAAAGAAAAAACACATAAATTGAAGAGTAAAAATAATGACAACAATATGTCTAAATCTTTTATTAATTCTTTAGAGCAAATGCAGTCTTGTCATGGTCAGAGTTGCCCACTCATATTTAACTAATTCAAATACAATTACTGCATATCAATGCTTATGTTCTAATAAAAGGCATTGTTTAATACTTCTTCCATGACAACCCAAATAAATCAATGATAGGGAAACGGGAAGATTAGTAATCAGGCAAGGTTTACTGTTCATTTACCATGCCCTGATAACAGTAAGCTTAACAAAAGAAAAATGTTGGGGACGAGAACCGGGCGGCTGAGCCAGATCAGAGACATTACTAAAACAAATAGACGCCAACAGCTTCCCTAAAGTGGAAATAAAATAATGAAAGTGATACCTGCTTCCTTTGGC